>NC_135771.1:920569-999504 GCF_052425735.1 Oculina patagonica
AAAATTATGTACCGAAATTATTTACACTTTATTGCAAGCTTTTTTGTTACTGCTTCCAATATCTTACCCGCCAAAAGAAATCTTTTCTAACAACACCAAACATCGAAAACCAGTTTCCAAGTTCCACTGATTTTTCACTGAATCGCTTAAAAAACGTGAGTTTTTGCCTTTAGTTTGTTAACTTTGAATTTCATTTTCTCAGACTCTGATAAGAAATTGTTGTACCAAAGTAATTTGCACCTTATTGCAACTTTTTTGTGTTACTGCTTTAAATATCTTATCAAAAGAAATCTTTTCTAACAACACCAAACATCGGAAACAAATTTCGAAGTTCCACTAAATTCCCCTGAATCGCTTAAAAGACGATTTTACCAAATGGCTACACGTGAGATTTTGCCTATAGCTTGTGAACATTGAAATTTATTTTTTCAGACTATGATTAGAAATTGTTATTGGTGTTGTCAGATATAATTACCTAGATCTTTACCTTTTATTAAGGAAAGGAAATAACGCAGTAGAATTTAAATTATTCTGGTACTCGATTTTTGTCCAACTT
This sequence comes from Oculina patagonica, assembly GCF_052425735.1. Lineage (NCBI taxonomy): Eukaryota > Metazoa > Cnidaria > Anthozoa > Scleractinia > Oculinidae > Oculina > Oculina patagonica. Next base: position 921,126 of record NC_135771.1, read on the forward strand.
ACATAAATATTACTCGACCTCTTGGTGGATCCCGTCTTACAATTATTCTGAACTACTGGATAAGTTAACATTGCGTTCGAGTTCCCGGTACCATAAGCTGGCGTTTAAAACAAGAAAATATCTATAAAGAGAGCTGTTATAGAAATTTAAGCGTATATACGATGACGACATCTACCTGATATGTGTTCGTTAGCTGTATCATGGATGATATTCAGTCTTGTGTTTTGTATTTTATGGATAAGCGGTGGGGTAAATGTTTTCTCAGTCGGACTGTGATTGACGTTCGTGTGTTTTTAACTCAGTGAGTTTTGTTCACTGGGCATTTTTTGAACATGCTCCATTGACTTGTGGGTTTTACAAATATGTTCAGTACAATGTCCCTACTCTGCTCTGCTCTATTTGTGGTTCAAAATGAAAAGGAGGATCTCTGTCTAATTAAATTTTAAGTGGCTTTGTAACGGAAGGTTATGGAGTACAAGGTGATGAAACCGTTGTCGATAAAGAAATAAACTGGGAAATTAAAAGAAATCTGAGAGCGCATTCAAATGCAAACAGTTAACACCGAAGTGGTGATGTATTTTATTTCTTTGGACGAGAATGGGATTTATGATGATCAATTGTTTAAGCCACTGAGTGTTTGTATATCTGCGAACGCCGACTAAAATTTCAGAATGCATGCAAGATTTCATGTGTCTCAAATAAAAACATTTGTATAAATGTTTCACTGCACGTAAAATAAAAGCCAGCAGTTGTTTTGATACCAAAGAGTATAAGAGCACAGAAAGCGTTCACTGATAATTTTATGGCACAAATTCGTAGTTTAAATTAGTTCATTTTTATGACATTTATATTTATGTTTGAAACTGCACGTTGTACAAAATAAAACCTTCCATTTACCTGATTGTCGAGGATATTTTTCCCCATTTGTATAAAATTCTAGTACCTTATGTGAGTTCCTAAATAGGTGTTTAGTAATATCTTTTTCTTTGACCTTGGTTTAGGAACAATTTGTCAAGTTCAATACTTCAACTTTTTAGTTATCAATAAAACTAATTATTGATCTTTCACTTGTCTTCACGGGAATCCGTATACGTCACCGAGAGAAAGTGCTGCCTGATGTAAATGTAAAAAAATGTAAATACAATTTTAAAGTCCATACGCAGGACGAGGTTACCCTCAGTGTCCGAGCCAGAGGCTCATGTATAAGACGTAGGACTGTTAAAGATCGAATTAGAATTTAGTAGTGTTGATTTTTGCGGAGGGAGGAAAACCGGAGAACCCGGAGAAAAACCCTCGGAGCGAGGACGAGAACCAACAACAAACTCAACCCACATATGACGCCGGGTCCGGGAATCGAACCCGGGCCACATTGGTGGGAGGCGAGTGCTCTCACCACTGCGCCATCCCCGCACCCCCGATCGTAAGTTATCAGCTTGAAAAAAGCATTAATGTAATTAAAAAAATCAGTCAATTTAAAGGAGAAATGATCCATTTAAATATTAAAAGTTGGAGAAGCTCTGGTTTTTTTACATTTGAGCACTATTAAATAAAGTAATCATTTTCTATGAATTTGACGAAGGATTAGGTTAAGCGGAGCATTGACAGCCTTAATGTGATACTTTCCATTTAGAATTATACTAAAGGATGTTAAATGTAATTATTATAATTAAATGTTTTTAAAACCAAGAATAAGGAAGATTGGCTACAAAGGATTAATCGGAAGCAACTGCAAGTTGTGCTGCTACCAACATATATATTCCGGGTGCACCTCCATTGATTTTTTAAAAATCGTGCTTAAATTGAATTTTTTTTTTTTAAATGATTAATATATGGTCCTATATAGAAGTAAATTTATCAATCAATAATCATAAAAATCCGTGTTATACGGTTTATTTCTAATGTTGCCAATAAATAATATTTCTAGGCTTTTTTACTTGTAGTACCTATAGTCCCAAGAATGACCAGAATCTTGTTTCGCTCATTATGATCTTTTTTAATTGTAATCATAAGAATCATGTGTGATACTTTACATAACTAAGGGTCTCAGCAGGCTAGTGAGTTTGCTGTCGATAACTTTTAGTGCTTAATAGAGCTTTTCCACTGGCTACGTAGACACCGAAGCTATCGATAGCTTTTTTGTTAGTTTTTCTCTTAATAACTAGCGTTTGCATGTCACAATGCATGTTTCGGCGCTGAACTAGGACAACAAGCTGTGAAAAGTGGTAAGTTGTCAATAACGAAGTGTTTTCTTAACTGTGTTTTCGTCAACTCCTTTTACACACTGCCTTTTTTAGTAACGTTTTCGACAATTTAATAGTCGTTCTAAAAAAAATCTCTATATAGTTGGTTTGTCGAGGCTCAAATCTTAGATTACAAAACCTACAGTACAGCACCTGCATTAGTTTACATTATTATTGTCGAATAATATTATTTACATCACTTACCCTATAACATTTTTATTTACGTATATTACATTTTGAACATTTTTACAACGGGTAAACAGATAAGTTAATATAAGTATTGTATAACAAGTCGTGAGTAGTGGACGTATCTTTTTGTAAGCGACGCCTTTCTTGTTTGTTGCAAAAAAGAAAGAAAAAAAAATAGTTCTGTTAGATTGTTGGGCAAAGAAAGCCAAAATATAAGTTTAAAAATGATTACTATCTACAGCTTGAAACAGAAACGGTAATTCGATTGGTGAGTTTTCCAAGTATATGAAATGATACTCACAGCGAATTTGAACGTGAACCTGATATACGTGTACCTCATATGGTAATAAGAACAAGTCGGTAAAGTTATTAACTATAGATTCCTTCTTGTTATAGCTTGCTCTGTGTTAAGAAGTTATTGACGGTCTCGTGGCCTATGTGAGTAATTTCCTCATCTTCTCGTGGTATTCCAGTCAGTGAAATTTTTCTGTTGCTTTCTTCTTGGGAATTCTCTGGTTTTGCCTGGGAGCCCTCACGTACGAATGATGAGTAGTCCACAAACCTTGATCCTTCCGGTTGTTGCTCCGTTTTACTCAACCGTCCATCGTGACTACTTCTGGTACCTCTTTCCTTTGCTGTTATGTCTGTCTCTTCAGGCGCCACTTCCACTTTCCTCCAGAAACAGAGAATTCTTGTAAATTTTTTCCTGTAATTGCGGTTGGTAGCTCCGTAAATCCAAGGATTCACACAAGAATTGAACATGGCTAAGACAACTGTGGCGTGATGCAGAGGTGTATCCAACTGGGTGATGCTGAACTTTGACAGGACGTAGACAAACTGGTTTGGAATCCAACATAGTGCCAAGAACAAACCTGTTATAGCGCACATGCGCAAAAGGCTGTTGAAAGATTTAGTGCTGTTGCTCCTGGCGAGACGATCACGTGACTTGCGCATAACTCGATACAAGTGAAAAAATGTGATCATGGAAATAAACAGTGGGATAAAAAATGTGAATGCTACGTAAACGACGGTAATAATTTGAGACGTTAACTTGTTTTCAATCAGCGTTATCCAGACACAAGACTGGACTCCGTCTACCATGACAAGTTTCTTTTCAATTAATGCCTGCCAGTTAAGCGCACAGCAAAACATGGAAACGCTTGTAATATACACGATGGCTTTCCACCTCTTGAACGTAGCCTTGTACTTGACAGGCCTTGTAATTGCATACCAGCGGTCTATTGCTAAAAGCATCACTATAGCAACGGAGATCTTGCCGAAGGTAAAGACGAAGTAATGGGAACTAAGGATATGGCAGAAAACCTCTCCCGCAAAGTTTTTTGGGACGGGAAAGTTTTCATCTCCTATGACAAAGGCTGGAGTAATGGCCAATATAAATCCTGCGGAGACCAACAAAAAAAAATAAGTTTGAGATTTCTTAAACAATATGTAGTTAATATATTCAGCTCTTCGCTCATTGCTTCTTGCATCAATGTTTTGTGTAATCCGCGCACATTCTTTTCTGTTCATTTTTCTCTTCGACACTTTCCAATTACATAATCATAATTCTTTCACATGTTTTCGCGTGGTCGTTTGCCTTTGTTTTGTTTCGTTCTTTATAGCTTTAATAACTTTGTACGGACTGTGTATCTCAATGTTATGAGTTGAGTGTAACTCAGAATGGATTGGAGCTTTTGTAAGCCTAGCCCAAATAAGCGCCAGTACTTTGCAATTAGATTGCCTTGCAAAGACGAAATGTACGACCAACAAATGCAACACATCAACGCTTAACCGTTGCGAGACAAGTTACTTGAAAAACTGCCTTTCGTAAGATCGTTTTGCTTTTCATAACTTCGCTTCAATCTGTTGAAATCTGATATTTCTCGCTCATAAAAAGTCAGCCTGCTCAAAAGTTTTCATTTGAGCGTCCATGGTAACACCGAAAATGCTAAAGAGACAATAGGTCCGATGTGTTTTTCTTTTGCTTTAATGGCAGAAAATTCTGAACATGTACAAGTGTTTAGTTTCTTCCTTTATTGCTTTCTTTGGAATCAATTAAAAGTTAGAAAATTAATTTGAACTTGTAATATCTTCCTCTGTAACTAAGCGTACATGAAAATTTCACAGAGGGAAATTACGCACGCCATAAAAGCCTTGTAACAGGTGTATTTTAGGATGAATTCAAGAATGGCATGTTTTATTGACTTATCCAAGAAGAACATGCTTGTGAGCTATCATCTGTAGGTTTTACTGTACTGACGGTACAGTAAATCGCAGGTGTTCCAGGATATTTTCTGCTTATGTTTCAAGGCGATCACAAGGAGGCACAACGTATTGGTGCTATAACCGTCAATATTAATCAAATCGGAAGGCCGTCAACAAGTTTTAAATACTGGTTCACTTTTCCAAAAAAACGTAAATGAAAAAAGTTAATTAGCTTTGTAAAAAGCTATGACATCCGTGAAATTAAAAAGTGTGGCCATAAAAAGTCTCCCTAAAGCTTTAGCTTAATCAACATGAATATTTTTTATATAGCGCAAATTGAATATAAAAGTTTTCGTTATATCTAATATTTGTAACTCAGATAAGAATAATTTTGTTCACGTGGAAAAAAGGCCTATTTTTAATTGCTATTTTTAATTGAGTGAAGTTATAACAAATTTGCATTTTAACCAAACACTTTGTTCGTTGTAAGATGGCTTCCGTCGTAATATACCACGGAGTTCGCTACAAATATGTGAAAACGCCAAGTCAGTGTTTTAAAATTTGTAAGTGGCAGGTTCTGTAAAATTTGTTTCTATTGTGTCCAGAAGCTCCCGGTTTCTCTCATTGGATTTCTTTTGTGCTGAGTTCAGTGTTTTTTTGTCTTTTTTGACAAAAAGCGTAACGTTTGTAACCTACCTGTAAACATATCAGTGAAGGCCAGCGAGAGAATCATCAAATTGTATGAGTTCTTCAACATGGTCCGACTTCGGAGAATAACAGCACAAACCAAACCATTGCCTAAAAGCGCCAGTGCAGCGATAACTCCAAATGTTACCCTTAGAGGGGTTCGAGAGTGGTCGATATTGGTTTTATTGTCTGCTGGCTCTGTATCGTTCATGGAAAGCGTCATGGCTTTTTAGCACTAGTTTAGTAACAGGTATTATCTGGGAAAGAAGACAAACTTGAGATGAATACAATGGCAAATTAGGCTTACGGTCGGTTTCAGATACACCATTTAATATCTTATTGTCATCGGTCTAGTTACTTACCTGGTACCAACTTAACTTTGTTATTTTTTAATTGTTAAGAAGCCTTTGGAAATAGACAAAATAATTTAAAATTGTCTGCACCAGCTGCAGCTGAGACTGGCACTCCCGTATTGGAATGGTCAATCACTATCACACAATACGCTGCAGCGCAATGGGCAGGCGTTGACTCTGGGCAGGCAGAGCACATCATCTCTGTCCTTCGGGACAGAGCTCTGCCAACAACAAATACTAAGCCTTCTTAATCTGTTGATGTATAAATCATATTTGCTCCTCAAACAAAATTGGAAAAAAAGTTGATTGTGGCATCCAAAAATTTACAACTTACCAAAAACTTTACTCTCGAGATTTTATCATTTACATAAAAGAAAAATGTAATTAGAATTGTGTACTATTCGCAATGAAATTTTTGTCTTAGGGCTATCAGTTTTCGATAAAAAGTCGATCGGTTTTTACCTTATCTGGAATATTCTATTTTTACCTTATCAGCTTGAGGGACGTAACAAGTACAGTCGCTGATAAAAGAAACGCAAGTGGCATAAGGAGACAGCCTACCGTACGAAGATGAGTTGGAAAGTAAGTATTGCTTTATCAACCCCACGCAAAGTCTAGTTGGCGTCTCCAAAGTTTCCCTTTATTAGTCCTTTTTTACGTTTTCATTTCTGTTTTAATTATAGTTTATAAAATTATGGTTCTAAAATATGCGCTCCGATTGGTTGGCTAGGCGTTTTGTATAAAGCTATTTAAACACGGCTGACTCCACATTAAAATTCTCGTCTCTATTTTACACCCGAAAAAGAATATTGAAACTTCATGTTTACTTAGCTCGCTGTAAACACTGGGAGGCACGAACAACAAACCTCGTCTTTAGTTATAATTCACAGAAAAATAATACCTCTTCCCAACTTACGTGAATTCTACGTAAACGCAAGCGTTCACATTCAGTACTGTTGCGCTGTAAAGCTACTGGTCCTACTGAATCACTTCGACAATAATAATTTTCAAAGCAGAGGCATACTAAATTTTCTCAGCAACAAACTAATTGATATCTCGAGATATCGAATGACTTTGCTAATTTTCTTCTCTTTAAACTTCAGTAATAAAACAATTTCAGACCTGCCAGCATTCTATTAAAAGCAGCAGTGTGATTGAAACTCTCATGTAACATAACACCTTTTGCGTAGAATTTATGTTTCGTGTAGAATAACCCACAAGAAATATGATTTGTCTTGTAGAAAAAATACTTACTTTAACGTTCCAACTTGACGATGTTCTCGTTTCAAAACTGAAATTCAGCTGATATTTCTATGAATACTCTTTGCTTGCTCAGTTCAATCACGGTAATACCACCGAAACGGATTCGCTTTTCTTAATCTTACAGCGCTTCTAGCAATACTTGAACACACTGAAGCACTTATATAGCAATTCGGCGGTAAATGTGTTTATCCCTAAGTTCGTGCCGTGCTCTTTAAGTTTGTAATTTAAGGAGTCGGTGAACGGATGCGGAAATGGGATTTCTGCCTCAAGAATTAATAACAAACGTCAAAATAATAATTGAGTGCACTTGTAAAATGCTTAAAGCTAATCAAGATTGTTTTCTTGTACTGACAAAATAGCAAAACAATTTCCACTTGATATGACTTTTAATGGATTAAAGATTGATCCTGACATTGTCTACCAAATTGCAAAAATAGATATGATAAGACTCAAAAAACAACCTTCAAGTTATCATTCACTAAGGTGGACAAAATCGATGTTGACTTGTTTTCTACGGTACATTGATAAAAACTCAGCGTTTATGGTTTTCACTGCTAACATTTTTCTTTACTTTTTCTTTCGTCGATACTTTCGGAGATGCTTCAATGCTGACAATTTCCAAGTCTATACGTTTGAAAATTTATTTTTATATTAAAATTGCAATTTTTCTCAAACGTACCGATATATGAGCGGCATTTTTGGCTGTCTTACCGCATATTATCAAAACACACGGTCGTCTTCAAAACTTCCTATCATAACTTTTGAATTGTAAAATCAAATTTTAGGTCATTCTACAAACTACGTAAGTGAGTCCTTTGTAGTTATTTTACCATAAATACGACAACAGTTTCCAAACAGATTTAGGATGTAACTGATGAAAGCGACACTATTAATCATTAATCGGTCTCATTGCTGTTCCAAAACCTCGTTAAATTTTTTTATTTTAGCGATTAAGCCGACTTCTTCGTATTAAACTGTCTTCATTTCCCGTTTAAAAACATGATTAATTTTGTCTTAAGCTGATTCGTTTCTTCTATTTTAGGTTTTTTGTAATCCGGTATGCGGCTTAAGAAAGGAAGTGCATTAAATTTTGAGGTAGGTTAACATAATTAGTTAACCTCTCGATAAAACTATAAGTAATACCTTTATCGGAAGCAAGTAATTACAGATAGTGGTGTTATTGAAGTCTCCAGCGAAACTTCTGATGTAGATTACGACGATGCTGATAACATATGCTCGTTTAATTCTCTATTCCGACAAAAAGGTAAAGGTTACAAAAACTTTAAAATAGTGATCGATAATTTGTATTTTTTTACTACGAATGTTCTCCATTAACAACTTGCTGTTATAGGCGTACAAAGATTCGTGTATATGCACGAAGCGAAATGCGAAGGAAATGGACCATTAATTAAAACACAAAATATGACAATCATTTTGAATTATAAAGGTACTACAGATATGAAGTTTATATGAGTCTTTTTCAATTCTCTTCAATAAATAACCTTCTTAAAAGAAGGTTGCCGATTTAAGTTCAGCTTAATTTAATTAATAACTTCTATTTTCGTAACATTTTGTTTTGAGAGTTTGCGCCCACATTTTATCAAGTTGTCTTTAAATCCATTCTACATATATCCTAAATGCGTTGCATCGCTATCGTGAAGATCATCGGTTCAGAATATGAACAAACCCACCAAACAAGCATCCGTACCTGGCAACGCGATACAGTTTAGATACTAGGCTAGGCTTGCGATAGTGCTATCAATTGTAGAGTGCTTGCTAAACTATTTTATTATTCGTGGTAAAACTTTGCACAGAGTTATCTTAAAATGGTCAACGATTGTGAAATGACGTACTTTTACATTTTCATAAGTTATCTATGTTCATAAGTTATTTATGTATTTATTTCTTGAGTCTGTTTCCCACGCATGTGAATTCTACGCGCAAGCAAGTTGCACCTTTCTGTCCACTGTTTGTCACTGACTGCATCCATTCAAATGATAATTATTCATTCATTCATTCGTTCATTCATTCTTTCATTTCTTTCTTTCTTTCTTTATTTATTGTTTTATTAATATCTATTTTTTAACGTGCTTGAAGATTTTAAAATGACATATTATTGACATATTATTTTCCACGTTAGATCAAGTTTTGTCTGTTTAGGCCTCCTACAATGGTGAAAAATTGCTCTGGGAATATTTTTTAAATAATTTTTTAAAAAGAGAGGCCGAGGAGGCAAGGTTTTCCTCGGTTATTGCCTGTCAAGATATCTGTTATTTATTTAATTATTTATTTATTTATTTATCTAGGGGCAACCGCACAAACAAGATAGTGACAATCATTTTTTTTTTCGTGGTCGGTTATAACATTAAAACTTTATTTCACTGTTATCGACTCTCCGAGATCATCCGTTTACATGTAGTTAAAAAACACCATGAACGCCACATCCATGGAAGAGGAAGAGTAGAGCAGTACTACTTCTTCGGGGAGTGTCAAGCACATAAGACCCTCGCCCTGAATGACACATAAATTGCAGACAATAGGCTACCCTAATACCAAACTCTGTAGTAGCTCGATCATGGAGACTATACGGAGCGGGATATCCTCTTTGACCATGTCAATGAGACGTGTGCCCGTGTAAATGTCATATTTTGAAAGAAACATCTTCAAACTGATAATGGATACAGAGTGTCCGAAGCAAGTCTTCGAAATTTAAAAGTATGTTTTTTTCAAATGTTTAATTTCGCCCATACTTTTAAGAAATCTCGCTAATATTTTGAAAGGTACGATTTTCTTTAACTTCCTAAACATGCACGACAGTGACCATACACCACTTATATATCAAACAACGTAGCTCCTAGCTTCCTAGTCAACAAAGGAATTGTATTGTGTAGAATTGTTGCTGGACGCACACAGTTGGCGTTTTGCCCAGCAAACTAGTACTAATTAAGATAAAGATATACAAACGAGAATTTCGCTCGCATAGCGACCCCTTACTCCCTCAACGAAACAACTCAATGTAAACAATAAAAGTAAGTTAGACTTTTGATGCATTTAACCAACAATTTAAGCAATGAGATGTGCCCGCACACACTCAAGATAAATAAACTGAACTCTTGCCGATCAAAATAAATGTTAGCAAGTTTTAAGAAAATATATAAGCAAGACGTTTGCTCGTACACGCTCGAGATAATTTAAAAGTAATTTTCGCCCAAAAGAGCAAGCGAGACTTTTACTCGTAATGAAAAAAAAAAAGGAAAAAGAAAAAAAAAATGAGTTCCGTCCAGATTTGAACCAACGACCGGGACATACAGCATGTGGAACTGCTCTCTCCCAAATGAGCTATTGTAACGTTTTACGGTACAGAAATTTTTTTGGATTATTTATATATTATATTTGAACAAGCTTTAAAAAATCGTTAATTGTTCAGCCATGAGTAAACAAATTGCTTTAAACGAATGCCTCTATTTTAGCCAGTCATACAGAGATAATGTCCACCAAATGTCGTTAATATTGAATGGGAGCGAATTATTTATATATATGCAAAAAAATTAGTTTCACCTGGGGCATAACAGCTTGATTTCTCGGTGGTGTTTTTTTTTTTCTACACTACAAACGTTCCAATTCTATCGACGGCTGAAGTCTCTCTGAAATAGCCGGCGTTCGAACTCAACATACTGAAACATCAAAATTTACTGTTGCGTTTGTTAAAATAAAACGGCATACTCAGAAAAAAAAAGATTATAGCATCCGTTTGCATTTGAACCAACGACCAAGGCATACACAACTTCCGTAGAAGTGTTCTCTACCAACTGAGCTATCGTAACTTTGCATGGTACAAACTATTTTGTTTTGTATATTTGAAAATTATATTGGACGCGCTTGGAAAAAAAATGTTTAACTACTCGGTTATGATTAAACAAAACCCGAAAAAACGCTTTGTTTTAGCTTGTTGTACAGAGAGAATTTCCACTCAATTTCTGCTCTGCATGTCGCAATAATATTCAAGCGCAGCAAATGATTGAAATATATGCAATTACAGAGCATGTATGGGCACGTTGCACAGAATTGCTAATTTCTTGACTCTTGAAAGATCAACACCAAAAACCAAAATGTAGTGATATTAAGAGTCGTACAGAGAAACTTCATGCCAGATTTTAGAATGAAAGGTGAAATATTCGAGCCGTAGAATTATTTAATCACAAAGATGATTTACATAATTACAGAGCAATGTATAGGAACATCACAGAATCGCAAATTTCTCAACTCTTGAAAGATTTTTATCAAAAACAAAAATGTAGGGTTATTAAGAGTCGTACAGAGATACTTCATGCCAGATTTTAGACTGAAAGGTGCAATATTCGAGCCGTAGAATTATTTAATCACAAAGATGATTTACATAATTACAGAGTAATGTATAGGAACATCACAGAATCGCAAATTTCTCAACACTTGAAAGATTTTTATCAAAAACAAAAATGTAGGGTTATTAAGAGTCAAACAGAGATACTTCATGCCAAATTTTAGACTGAAAGGTGTAATATTCGAGCCGTAGAATTATTTAATGGCATTTATTTAATTTTTACAGAGCAATGTATAGGCACTTTGAACACAATTGCTAATATCTCGGCACTCGAAACATTTTCATCCAAAACAAAAATGTAGGGTTATAAAGAGTCATACAGAGATCCTTCATGCCAAATTTAAGACTGAAAGGTGCAATATTCGAGCCGTAGAATTATTTAATGGCATTTATTTAATTTTTACAGAGCAATGTATGGGCACATTGAACAGAATTGCTAATTTCTCGGCACTCGAAAAATTTTCATCCAAAACAAAAAGGTAAGGTTATAAAGAGTCATATAGAGATACTTCATGCCAAATTTAAGACTGAAAGGTGCAATATTCGAGCCGTAGAATTATTTAATGGCATTTATTTAATTTTTACAGAGCAATGTATGGGCACATTGAACAGAATTGCTAATTTCTCGGCACTCGAAAAATTTTCATCCAAAACAAAAAGGTAGGGTTATAAAGAGTCATATAGAGATACTTCATGCCAAATTTTAGACCGATAGGTGTAATATTCGAGCCGTAGAATTATTTAATCGACTTAATTATTTAATTTTATTTATTTTATATCTTGTTTGTGTAATTATCTGGGGCAACCGCACAAACAAGATAGTGACAATCATTTTTTTGTGATTTTCGTGGTCGGTTATAACATTTAACATTATTTCACTGTTATTGACTCTCCGAGATCATCCGTTTACATGTAGTTAGAAAATACCATGAACGCCACATCCATGAAAGAGGAAAAGTAGAGCGGTACTACTTATTCGGGGAGTGTCACGGAGGCAATACGGAGCGGGATATCCTCTTTGAGACGTGTACCAGTGTAAATGTCAAATTTTGAAAGAAACATCTTCAAACTGATAATGGATACGGAGTGTCCGAAACATGTCTTTGAAATTTAGAAGTGTGTTTATTTTTTTTAAATGTTTAATTTCGCTCATACTTTTATGAAATTTCGCTAATATTCATTTGAAAGGTGCGATAGTCTTTAACTTTCTAAATAGTGGTCCTTCACCACTTATATATCAAACAACGTAGCTCCTAGCTTCCTAGTCAGCAAAGGAATCAAATTGTGTACAATTTTTGCTGGACGCACACTCTTGGGACATTTGCCCAGCAAAATTAAGATAAAGATATACGAACGAACATTTCGCTCGCATTGCTTGATTTCTCGGTGGTGTTTTTTTTTCTATACTACAAGCGTTCCAATTCTATTGACATCAGCGGTTGAAGTCTCACTGAAATAGCCGGCGTTCGATCTCATCATACTGAAATATAAAAATTTACTGTCGCGTTTGTTCAGCCTTTAACTTTCCATTTGGATTTGAACCAACGACCAAGGCATACACAACTTCTGTAGAAGTGTTCTCTACCAACTGAGCTATCGTAACTTTGTATGGTACAGAATATTTTGTTTTGTATATTTTAACTGATATTATATTTGTACGCGCTTTAAAAAAACATGTTTAATTACTCGGTTATGAGTAAGCAAAACACTAAAAAATCGCTTTCTTTTAGTTTGTCGTACAGAGATAATTTCCACCAAATTTCTGCATTGCATGTTGCAATAATATTCAAGCGTAGCGAATGATTTAAATGTATGCAATTACAGAGCAATGTATGGGCACGTTGCACAGAATTGCTTATTTCTCGACTCTTGAAAGATCCACACCAAAAAGAAAAATGTAGGTTATTAAGAGTCATACAAAGATACTTCATACCAATTTTTAGAATGAAAGGTTTAATATTCGAGCGAGAATTGTTATTTTAATCACAGAGATGATTTACATAATTACAGAGCAATGTATAGGTATATCACAGAATCGCAAATTTCTCAACTCTTAAAGATTGTTATCAAAAATCAAAACGTAGGGTTATTAAGAGTCAAACAGAGATACTTCATGTCAAATTTTAGACTGAAAGATGTTATATTCAAGCCGTAGAATTATTTAATGGTACTTATTTCATCATTAATTACAGAGCAATGTGTGGGCACGTTGCACAGAATCGCAAATTTCTCAACTCTTGAAAGATTTTTGTCAAAAATCAAAACGTAGGGTTATTAAGAGTCAAACAGAGATACTTCGTGCCAAATTTTAGACTGAAAGGTGTAATATTCAAGCCGTAGAATTATTTAATGGTACTTATTTCATTATTAATTACAGAGCAATGTATGGGCACGTTGAACAGAATTGCTAATTTCTCGGCTCTCGAAAGATTTTCATCAAAAACAAAAATGTAGGGTTATAAAGAGTCACACAGAGATGTTTCATGCCAAATTTTAGACTAAAAGCTGTAATATTCTAGCCGTAGAATTATTTAATCGTACTTAATTATTTAATTATTTAATTTTATTTATTATTATATCTTGTTTGTGTAATTAAAGTGTTTCATTCATTTATTGAAATAAAGTCACACCTGAAGCCTTCGTGCATAACCATTGGGCCACCATTGGGGCAACAGCCCATCAAAATATCAGGTGATCAATAAAAAGTGTTTTATTGAATGTAAGTGTCAATATATGACCATGTGATCTAAAAACTTGAGAGCAATTGCCACGTTAATATTGATATTGATAAGTATATTGATATTGATATCGATCGTTGTCAAATAAAAAAGTTCTTACTTGCGTTTCAGCAACCGTGCAATCTTTTGGCAGAAGCTTTTATGTTTATGAGCTAAATAAATTGGAGGCATGTTTAACGAAACGGCTTTTAATACATGACGTTTAAACGTTTGCGTGAATGTAGTATAACCATTAGATAAGACGTAGATAAAAACAAATGGGAAATTATTAGTAATTTTAAGTTTTTTTTAAATTATGTATTAATCAGATACGACACACAAAGACGTTTATATAAAATGCAATCGAATCACAATCTTAATTCTTACTTGCCCCCAGTCGTCTTTAATTTTGTGAGCAAATTATAAGATGCCGACCCCTACTTCTTAAAATTTTCTTCCAGGCACGATTGGTTATCCGAACAAGTCATCTGATTAGCAATTAACGCTTAGAAAGTTGGTTGATAATTAAGTAAATAATATCAGAAACATTAAGGACATCAGACTTCGTGCTCCGAAGAACGTGTCACAGCTATCAAATGTGGCGGTTATATTGATGGCTTCGACGGAAATCAAATTTAAGACAAACAGGTCACAATAAGAAGCAATATATTTTGTTTTATAATCGACACTCTACGATCACCGTAGGAAATGAAACTCATAAAAATTTGAAAAAATATATTTTTTGTAGGTAAATAAAAAGGAGGTCAATATGTCTAAAAGTAAAAAACTTTTGATGCGTGCATGAGTGACTAAAAACAAGCGTGATTTTCATAATAAAATCCACAACCTTGGTGGGGAATGTATAATAAATGACATGAATTATAAATTTATATCAATAATTCAACCGATGTTTTACGTGGGTAAATAATAAACGCTTTATTGGAGACTTTCTAAAGAGCAATACCTGATGGGATATATTGTAAACAACTGAAAATAACTTGATGGCATAATTATTTAGAAAAGGCAACAGGCGCAAACAAGCAGATTCACCTGTGCACCATTGATCTAGCGGTTTGATGCAGAGCCGCCAGCCTTTTTTTACTCTGGAAAGACAACGTGTAAAGGAGCTTTTTTTGAATGCACTAAAATGAGTGTAGGTCTCAGAGTTGTATTTGGTGTGATAGGATCACTTGCCATCATCAACAACTCCCTTTTGCTGGTAGTTATTATCCAGAACAGGTCTATGCTGAAGACGCCATACAACACATTGGTGTTAAGCTTGGCCATCACTGACTTAATTTCAGGTTGGTAAAAGGGTTTGCTTTCATCTCTGTCTGAACAAACAACATCCGCAAGATATTAGCGGTTCTGTAAAAGTTGTGTTGATCGGCGAGCTGCTACAGTTTTCAGATACTTTTTACAATTAGAAAGGAGGAGATTCAATGATAACACTTTTATATTAGCTTTAAATGCATAAGTTTCTTGGAGAGAGTCAGGTTTAATAACAGCCTCCCAATTTTATAAAAAAAACCTAGCGACATATACAGGGCTTTTGACAACAGTATTAGAAAAGAAAAGTAAAAGTTTGTCTACGTTTGTGATCAAAACAATTTTTTATTTCTCTCAAAACCCTTCTTTTTCACGCTTTATATTTAAAGTACGTACTTCGTTTATCTTTTAAAAAACCTTTATTTAATACGCTCATATCAAAGTCCTGAGTTGCTACTTCAACTCTTACCGAAATTTCTTTTCGATTCCAAAATCCCATCAATTATTAACGACTGGTGGAGTATCATCGGCTATTCTGTTCTTTTCTTCCATACTTTTGAGCAGAGAAGGGTGCGTATTTCCGATTCTGAATTTAAAAATTAAAGAAGAAATAGAATGGAAACTAAAGAAAAACGCTGAATAATAACTATTTATCTTTAATTTTTGTCTGTTGATTTTATCGTATTGGAGAGTGAAGGTATAGCAGACAGTTAAGATTGACATTTGCCAAATGGCAAACATGTCAGAATGCAAAGGGCATGTTTCAGGATTCGGAATGGAACTGTGTAACTGTTTTACGCGTATGATAAATGACCGTCTCTTACAACATAATTTACAAATTAATTGCTTAACCCGAAATTCTCACCGTGGATTTTTATTTTTCATTCCGCAAGTCATGGAAAAAAACACTCCTTGTTTTTAGATTTGAAACGCACGTCTTCCTAACTGGCAGACTGCTTTTGAATTTTTTTTGCGTTAGTTTCGCTAAATCACTTTGTAAGGCATCCAAATTTGAGAGAAACGAAGCAATCCTTCATTTAATTGGAATAGCATTTCTTGCTCTAGGTGATAAATTTTCCATCTAAATGCGGCTTTCTTTAACACCTCGAGATAAATTTGTTTGCTTATACTCGGTGAATTCGATGGGCGGGTCCGTCCAGTGGGAAACATTCCAAGTACCAGCGGTGCACTCTTTACATAAGCCACAGGATATTATTATGTTCACCCATGCAACCTTTCTCAATGGCTCAAGTTCTAATGGCAAAACTTGCTTTAGGCAATATTGAACATGTTAAGCAAACTTGTCAATTTTTTAACAGAAAGCTTTTTTTAACTCATTATTTTATGATACAGCATGGATTAAAAATTAAGCTTAAGAACATCTTGCCCTTTACTGGCCTTTTTTTTTAAAAAAAAAGAAGTGAAACATTTTAAATTTCTATTTTACACTTCGCGGGACTACTTTGGCACGGCTCTGTTAAAATTAAATACTTAAATTGTATGGTTATCAGTTATAGGTAAAATTGTTATTAGAACGTTTTTTATCTAAGCCGAACTATCGCAGCGATGAACCTCGAAAGGTTTATTTTTTTTCTTCCCTTAATGTAAGAAAATTTACTCCTTCACAGATGTGTACATATAACTTTTAAACAACAAACAGGTCTTGGTGATATGTAACTTACGTTATAACGACGTTAAGTATTTTTTAGTTTGTTTCAGTTTAATATAACAACGTTAAGTATTTTTTAGTTCGTTTCAGTTTAATCAAGGTTTCTTTTTTAAAACAGGCAACATATCATCTGATATACGCGCTGACAAAAACGTTTTTAAAGCTATTTAGCAACACCGTGGGTGTGCCAAGTATATGATATAAATGTTTAATTAATCTGTTAAGTGCACTTGAGACATAAAAATTACGCAAAATTTAATTTCTCCAGCTTTGCCGCCGCCACGATCTCAAAGGTTTTTTATATTTCCATAGATACGCTATTATTTGGAGTTTTAAGATATCAACATGGCGGGGGTGACATAATATAGGGGAATTCGAAAGTTTCTATTCGTGATTGCCTCAGGCTTCGTTTACGAAAAGCGCACGTCCATTTGCAAAGTCATGATAATCGCCACGTTAACAACGTCTTATGTGAAACAAATACCGCACAATTCCGGTTATAAGCCTTGGGCTTATACAACTTCATAAGGGTTTTGGGATGGACTAATAATTGGAGCAGGTTATACCCGGGAGGGCTTATAAACGAAACGAGCCACGGGAGTGTTGATCGGTTTTAAGTTAAAAACGAAAAGCAACATTTAGCCTTGTTCAGTACTGTCATCCGGCAGAGGGGGCTTATATCCGGGGGGGCCTTATAATCGGATGAATTTTTTGTTTCCAAGTAGATGGGCCTATAACTGGGGGGAGGGGGCTTATAACCGGAATTTTACGGTATACGATGGTAGCGCGCCGTTATATGACCAAGCTATTATGAAAAACAATTGATAACAATATAGTAGTGAAACTTATTTTAATATTTTTCACATATATTTTTTAATATGTATTCTTTTCAATTTAAAGGAATTGGTATTTTAGTTACCCCTGTGTACGTAATTGGGTCTGACTCAGTCACAGTTCCGCCCGGAGGTTTTGGCCAGTTTTTCTGCCGAATGATTTTTTCTCAGTACCTCGTGTTTACGCTGGGTATCGTGTCAGTGTACACAGTCACATGCATGGCAATGGACAGATGGCTCGCTGTAGCTCGCCCGACCAATTACAAAACAATTTTAACGAAGCCGCGAGTTAACATTTGTGTGCTGTGCATCTGGGTGCTGTCGGTTCTTTTGAACACTCCACACCTGTTTGAAATGAAAGCTACAACTGGCCCAGACAACAAAGCGCAGTGTGAGTGGGTTGTTCTCACCCAAGGAACAACAAGAAGAGTTGTGGCTATTTTGGAATTTTGTGGAAAGTTTTTCCTTCCCCTTCTCACGACTACCGTTACTATGGTAAGTCTCAACAATCACGTCAAGTCGTCACCAGCCCTCTTTCAAACGAATAGAGGCAAGGCAGGGCTGCGTTTACTGCGCATGTGCATGTTAACAGCGATCGTGCTTGGAGTGTGTTGGTTTCCTAACCAATTGTATTATATGTTGTTTAAGTATGACATCACTCAACTGGACACGCCCATGCACCATTTCACTGGGGTGCTATGCATGTTCAACTCGTGCGTCAATCCTTTGATTTACTGCATCAGTAACAAGACATACCGAAGGCAGTTTTCACTTGTCTTGTGTCCATGGTACAGGGTAAGGGTTATGGCGAAGGAGCAGACTGGAAGTGATCCTGGAAGCGTGGCAAACGAGCTAAGAATCTCTAAGGTGAATGGACCAGCTACAATAAGCGTTACAAACATCACAAATGCTTAAGTTATCGACATCGATGGACAACAAGACATGACTTTCCAAGAAACAAACATGTTTATTTTGAAAGTAGTGAGAAACTTTAACTAGCATTTTGTTTGTCAAGTGAGTGGTATATTGAATAGGAGTTCATCAATGTCTGTGACAGTTTTTTTTTTTCCGGTACGCAATGGTTTTTTCTTTACATGACAAAATGGGAAGGTATGAAAACGCTGATACATTGTTATGGTAGACGCTATTAAAAGTTCCAGTCCGAAACTTACAATTTTATGTATTTATAAGAGAAACGCTCGTTCGATCGTGTTCTATCAACGAACACAAAGCAATGGAAGAACCGTTGAGATTCGCGAGTTTCCAGTAGATAACTCTAATGTTATCATGGTTATACTAGTTAGAATTCGAAATATTTATGCTAGTAAAAAATAAAACATTTTATCTCTAATTTCTCCCCGAAAGCTTTATACATAATAAATGAAATGAATAAAACTTTCAACTTAGCTGAGAAACCAGTCATGATACACGATTAAATTCTCCCAAGCAGTACCAAGAGACATTATTGAGATCTAAAAGGAGAATGTGTTAATTGATCTCATTGTTTTAAAGGTTCACATACTGAGTTATCCTTCGGGTCATTCACTGAGTTATTTATAGCTTTGGGCGTAGTCGAATGTTTGCAGAAACCGACACAATCGATTATTGTAAATATAATGTTCTGTATGAAGTATGTTTAGGATGGAACTGTATGTGGAGTGCACGTTTTTTCACCAATATTATTTTATAAATATCAGTGTCAAAGCATTAGTTGTATTTACTGTAAAATCAGGTATGTGTTGCTGTGGAGGGTATGGTTTTCAAGCAGTTTAGGTTGAATAGGGTATAGAAATCAGCGAATTTTGGTCTAGAAAAGGGTATCATTTGCCGGAAAACTGATCAGTAGTACGAGGAATTAAGTCCAGAATAGAAATAGAAACTCGGAAGAGGAAAAGGGCCTTTTTAAACGTAAATCAAATCATCGTGTCAACGTTGTTGACAGATGGTTTTTCATTGAAAACACAAATAGTGATACAGTTCTGAAAACGGCAAGTCTGGGATAGGGTGGCGATTTTCGATGTTTTGTCCAGTAAAGGGTTGCGAAATCAGCTGAACAGGGTCTAGTATAGGGTAAGGGTTTCAGAGTTTCCCAGTGGCACACCCCCACCCAGAAATATATAGAGTACCCCCGGGAAAATCAGCGGTTCATTATAGAGAAAACATCAAGCTTCTCCTTGAATATGCATGAAAACACAGTGATTACAGATAAACTATTATTCTTAAGCTGTATATTCTGACAAAATAAAATAAACTAATACGCAGATCACTGTAGTCTTTATTTGATCTTAAATTTAGATCAGTTGCAAACGTATTTTAATTTCACAAGCTGGTATGACTTCTCTCACTAAGCTGAGTCAGTGTTGATTATTAATGTTCTGCCAGATTCTGTTTTATGGCAGTGGTTGTCCTGTTCGTTCAAACTCTCTCTGATTATCTATGTTTATCTATGATTATTGATTATCTGATTTATTTATGTTTATCTATGATTATTGATTATCTGATTTATTTATGTTTATCTATGATTATTGATTATCTGATTTATTTATGTTCTGCCAGATTCTGTTTTATGGCAGTGGTTGTCCTGTTCGTTCAAACTCTCTCTGATTATCTATGTTTATCTATGATTATTGATTATCTGATTTATTTATGTTCTGCTAGATTTTGTTTTATGGCAGTGGTTGTCCTGTTTGTTTAAACTCTCTTTTTAGTTCCTCCCATTGCTCGGCAGTCATCATTATGTCATCTTCAAATGCGTCAAGACCATTTTCTACAAGAAATTTTATTATTTAAAGCCGGAATTTAAAATTAGAAGATTAACTAGCTCTGTGCTCACATTCATTGAAATTAGTATTTTGCCCTTCCTAAACTACATTGTTTTCCTAATTTTCAAGAAGTAATCGAGTAAAAAATTCGAACAGAAGGTACAGAAATATTTCCTAGTATTTGCTTATCGGATCTAGATAGCAAAGAACAAAAATAATATATAGGTAATATCCTCTATATTCCACCCTATTGTCAACTCCCTCCGTTTATTTTTGCATGAGAACTCATAACTAACCCTAACTAAGCCCTTCTATGGATCATTGCTCGTCACAAGTATACTTAGCAATTGATGTTATAAAGAAATTAATGCTATAATAAAGCGTTCCTGAAATATAGTCAGATCCTGTATTTTGGGAAATATCTCGTATGTTAGGCCTAGAGGTAGATTGCATCAACTGAGGTCCTAGTAACCTTTCACTTTTTAAGGAAAATGCCTGACAAGGAAGACTTTATGTGTGTAATGGCTCCCCAAGTTGTTGTTGTTGTTTTTTTCAGCTAGTTAACCTTTGGGCGATTAACTACTTTATATACTTACTCTGGTTAACTTCAACTTCATCGAGTTCCTCATCCTCTTGTGGGTCTCCTTCTGTTAGAGGAACGCCTTCCTCGTGTTGATCATCTTGTGAGGAGGAAATCACATCAATTGCCCGTCAGCACTTTAACTCTAATTTTTTTTCGTTCTTTGTTTATGTAAGATATTGTAAATTACTTGAATAAAGAAAACTGAAAACTGTAGTGTGAACAGTACACAAAGAAAATATTTAGAAGAAAAATGTTTAGCTATTGAGGAGAAATATATGAATATATATATTTCATGCTATATACCTTCGGAAGTTTGGGAGGTAAAAGAAATATTGAGAGTAATCACGATGTTAATGACTTAACATCAATCTAGCTATCTAGACAGTAGGCTGAATTGAATGTGGAGGTGAAAAAGAATTTTTTTAGAAAAATTTCAAAATTTCCTAAAAGAAACGTATTTAGTATATTTGGTTAATGTTCAGTGCAGTGCATTGTGTTTTTTTTTTTTGTGTATCTGACATTGAGCTAGCTGGTTGACTGACGCAAAATGGACACAACACGAAAGCTTTTAGATATAAAGAACCCAAGCCTTTGGTAGATATTATTTTCGAGTACTGAACGAGTAAGGCTTTCTTTTTATTTATTTCGAGGTCATTTTGTGATTGAACGTGCTTTGAAGTGAATAAATTTTCATCTGAAACTTTATAGCTAAGCTAACTTCGGAGACATTAATTTTTTTGAACAAACAAAAATTTTGTCTACCAGTCATCATGTATATTTATTATTTTTAGTTGAAAAGACTCATTTATAAACTATCACTATACCTTTATCAGGCGGATTGTTTTCTATAAGGCAGTGGTCACTTGAGGAAGCCAGATCAAAAGTATCAGAATGGGAATAACGTTCATGTTTCTGTAGAGCTGTTTCAAACGGATAAATTCATAAATTTTAAATAACACGTTTGAATGAGGACATGGCGGGTGCACCGATTGAATCAGCTGTATTTTCTGAATATGTGTTTTGAGCATTAAACCAATCAGATTTGGTGTAGTAAAGAAAATTTAAATAGTAATAATGGGTTTTACGCAGCATGTTTACTTAACAAGATCATGGACCATGGCTACACGTTTTTCACAAACACGAAAAGATCAGTATTGAAATAACAATAAATGTTCATGTAAATAATAAAGATGGTAGATTTTAAGCTCGGTGATAAATAGTGAAGAATATTATTCTACATGACACGAGCGTGGGACAAAGAAAAAATCTGAGTCCCCGACGGGAATCGAACCCATGGCCTCCCAGATACCGGTTGGGCGCTCTAACCAACTGAGCTACGTGAGACTCGCTGTGAGCTGGGCCATTTACTAGGTTGATATGTGACACGCGTCCTGCATACTGCTAGGATCAGCAATGTCGAAATCATCAAATTTGTTGTAAATAATAAAGATGGTAGATTTTAAGCTCGGTGATAAATAGTGAAGAATATTATTTCACATGACACGAGCATGGGACAAAGAAAAAATCTGAGTCCCCGACGGGAATCGAACCCATGGCCTCCCAGATACCGGTTGGGCGCTCTAACCAACTGAGCTACGTGAGACTCGCTGTGAGCTGGGCCATTTACTAGGTTGATATGTGACACGCGTCCTGCATACTGCTAGGATCAGCAATGTCGAAATCATCAAATTTGTTGTAAATAATAAAGATGGTAGATTTTAAGCTCGGTGATAAATAGTGAAGAATATTATTCCACATGACACGAGCATGGGACAAAGACAAAATCTGAGTCCCCGACGGGAATCGAACCCATGGCCTCCCAGATACCGGTTGGGCGCTCTAACCAACTGAGCTACGTGAGACTCGCTGTGAGCTGGGCCATTTACTAGGTTGATATGTGACACGCGTCCTGCATACTGCTAGGATCAGCAATGTCGAAATCATCAAATTTGTTGTAAATAATAAAGATGGTAGATTTTAAGCTCGGTGATAAATAGTGAAGAATATTATTGTACATGACACGAGCGTGGGACAAAGACAAAATCTGAGTCCCCGACGGGAATCGAACCCATGGCCTCCCAGATACCGGTTGGGCGCTCTAACCAACTGAGTGTCAATATATAACCATGTGATCTAAAAACTTGAGAGCAATTGCCACATTGATATTGATGTTGAAAATTTTATTGATATTGATATCGATCGTTGTCAAATAAAAAAGTTCTTACTTGCGTTTCAGCAACCGTGCAATCTTTTGGCAGAAGCTTTTATGTTTATGAGCTAAATAAATTGGAGGCATTTTTAACGAAACGGCTTTTAATACATGACGTTTAAACGTTTGCGTGAATGTAGTATAACCATTAAGCGGCCTTCACACGACAAACTATTGGCCAACTCGTGTTGGCAAACTCGAGTTGGTGTGTGTGAACGACGCAGCAACGGCAAACACGTTGGCAAACTGTTGGCGACAAAACAGAACTTGTCTCTATTCTGACCATCAGTTTGCCAACTTTTTTGCCGACTGTTGTTGTGTCGTTCACATACACCAACTTGAGTTTGCCAACATGAGTTTGCCAATTTTAGTTTGTCGTGTGAAGGCCGCTTTAGATAAGACGTAGATAAAAACAAATGGAAAATTATTAATTTTAATTTTAAGTTTTTTTAATTATGTATTAATCAGATACGACACGCAACGACGTTTATATAAAATGCAATCGACTCACAATCTTAATTCTTACTTGCCCCCAGTCGTCTTTAATTTTGTGAGCAAATTGTAAGATGCGGACCCCTACTTCTTAAAATTTTCTTCCAAGGGACGATTGGTTATCCGAACAAGTCATCTGACTAGCAATTAACGCTCAGAAAGTAGGTAAATAGTTAAGTAAATACTATCAGAAACATCACGAACATCAGACTTCGTGCTCCGAAGAACGTGTCACAGCTATCAAATGTGGCGGCTTTATTGATGGCTTCGACGGAAATCAAATTTAAGACAAACAGGTCACAATAAGAAGCAATATATTTTGTTTTATAATTGACACTCTACGATCACCGTAGGAAATGAAACTCATAAAAATTTGAAAAAATATATTTTTTGTAGGTAAATAAAAAGGAGGTAAATATGCCTAAAAGGAGAAAACTTTTGATGCGTGCAGGAGTAATCCATTAAAACAAGTGACTGATTTTCACAGTAAAATCCACAACAATGGCGGGCAATGTATAATAGATGACATGAACTATAAATTTATATCAATAATTCAACTGATGTTTTACGTGGGTAAATAATAAACGCTTTATCGGAGACTTTCTAAAGAGCAATACCTGATGGGATATATTGTAAACAACTGAAAATAACATTGGCAACAGGCGCAAACAAGCAGAATCACCTGTGCACCATTACCCTAGCGGTTTGATGCAGAGCCACCAGGCTTGGGAAAAATCCCATTTTTTACTCTGGAAAGACAACGTGTAAAGGAGCTTTTTTGAATGCACTAAAATGACTGTTGGTCTCAGAGTTGTATTTGGTGTGATAGGATCACTTGCCATCATCAACAACACCCTTTTGCTGGTAGTTATTATCCAGAACAGGTCTATGCTGAAGACGCCATACAACACATTGGTGTTAAGCTTGGCCATCACTGACTTAATTTCAGGTTGGTGCAAGGGTTTGCTTTCATCTCTGTATGAACAAACAACATCCGTAAGACATTAGCGGTTCTGTAAAAGTTGTGCTGATCTGATCAGCAAACTGCTCAGGTTTTTAGATACGTTTTACAATAAGAAACGAGGAGATGCAATGCGACTCCATGTTTGATCACAGTTTTAGCTATAAATGCATAGTTTCTAGAAGAGCGTCCCAATTTTATAAAAAAACGAGCGACAAATACAAGGCTTTTGACAGCAGTATTAGAAAAGAAAAGTAAATGTTTGTTTACATTTGTGATCAAAACAATTTTTTATTTCTCTAAAAACCCTTCTTTTTCAAGCTTTTTATTTAAGATCGTACTTCGTTTATCTTTTAAAGAAACCTTTATTTAATACGCTCATATCAAAGTTCTGAGTTGCTACTTCAACTCTTACCGAAATTTCTTTTCGATTCCTAAATCGCATCAATTATTAACGACTGGTGGAGTATCATCGGCTATTCTGTTCTTTTTTTCCATACTTTTGAGCAGAGAAGGGTGCGTATTTCCGATTCTGAATTTATAAAAATGAAAGAAGAAATAGAATGGAAACTAAAGAAAGAAAAAAACCCAAGCACAAAAAACACTGAATAATAACTATTTACCTTTAATTTTTGTCTGTTGATTTTATCGTATTGGAGAGTGAAGGTAGAGCAGACAGTTAAGATTGACATTTGCCAAATGGCAAACATATCAGAATGCAAAGTGCATGTCTTATTCGGAACGGACGCGTTTGATAGGCAATGTTGAACATGTTAAGCAAACTTGTCAATTTTTTTAACAGAAAGCTTTTTTCAACTCATTATTTTATGTGAAAATATTGAAGGACCGCAGCCAGGATACAACATATTATAAAATTTAAAACGATCTCTGGCTTAAAAACTTTAAAAATGCAAGCTTTCGGCTGTTTGAACTACAGCCTTCGACGGGTAAAATGTAAAAAGGTAAAAATATGCAATGTGTGAAGCTGCGAAATAAAAATGCTAATAACTAAGAATATTTGTGAAAAAGAATGTTGTACTGTCCAGGTAGAGGACAGGAATTGTTATCCGCATTGGGAGTTAGCTTCGAATGCCACGCTTCCAATAAAACGCTTCCTTGTTCCTTCCTTGTTCACGCTTCCTTGTTCTTTATGGTACAGCATGGATTTAAAATTAAGCCAAAGAACACCTTGTCCTTAACTGTTTCTTTTTTCTCTTCTTTAAAACTGAAAACTTTTAAATGTCTATTTTACACTCCGCGGGACTATTTTCGCACGTTTCGTCTTTAGCGATTCAGTGGAATTCAGCGGAACTTCAAAATGTGTTTTCGATGTGTGGTGTTGTTAGAAAAGCTTTCTTTCGATAAGATATTTGAAGCAGTAACACAAAAGCTTGCAATCAGGTGTAAATAGTTTTGGTACATAATTTTGTCCAATAACTACTCGAAGTCCTGGCGGATTTCCTCTTAAAGCTATTTAGCAACACTGTGGGTGTGCCAAGTACATGATATAAATGTTTTATTAATCTGTTAAGTTCACGTGAGACATAAAAATTACGCAAAATTTAATTCCTCCAGCTTTGCAGATGCCACGATCTCCAAGGATTTTTATATTTCCATAAATACGCTATTATTTGAAGTTTTAAGATATAGAACATGGCGCGTGACATAATTGAGGGGAATTCGAAAGTTTCTATTCGTGATTGCCTCTGGCCTCGTTAACTAAAAGCGCACGTCCGTTTTCAACGTCATGATAATCGCCACGTTAACAACGTCTGATGTAAATCGAATACCTTAAGGTTACTATTGTTAGCGGCTACTAATTTTAGCGATTTTAGCGAATTGGGCCAAAATCGCTTAATTAAGTACTCGCTAAAATTTGTCTCGGTCAAATTTAATACACGTTAATTTAATACCCCCTCACGCCAGAGGAACACAAAATTAAATACAGTGGCCCCTTTCAACTATATGACAACGTTTGAAGTTAGGGCAACAATTACGAAGGGTTGGGAGAAAGCTGGGATCGCCGGCATCGTGGAAAATATGTCCGATTTCTCTGACGAGGACGACTTTCTAACATTTGCAATTCACTTTGTTTTTTCCGACAATGGTAATGTTTGTTCAATTTTAAGTGACTTTGTTCTATTACTGAACATTTATTTCCATCTTAGCTATATATTAAAATTGTTTTTTTTTTCAGTTTTCGGAAAATCGCTTAATTTAATAGTCGCTAAAAATAATAACCTTAAGGTATACGGTGGTAGCGCGCCGTTATATGACCAAGCTATTATAAAAACAATTGATAAAAATATAGTAGTGAAACTTCTTTTTAATAATTTTTAAATCTATGTTCTTTTTAATTCAAAGGAATTGGTATTTTAATCACCCCTGTGTACGTAATTGGGCCTGACTCAGTCACAGTTCCACCCGGAGATTTTGGTCAGTTTTTCTGCCGAATGATTTTTTCTCAGTACCTCGTGTTTACGCTGGGTATCGTGTCAGTGTACACAGTCACATGCATGGCAATGGACAGATGGCTCGCTGTAGCTCGCCCGACCAAGTACAAAACAACTTTAACGAAGCCGCGAGTTAACATTTGTGTGCTGTGCATCTGGGTGCTTTCGATTCTTTTGAACACTCCGCACCTGTTTGAAATGAAAGCTACAACTGGCCCAGATAACAAAGCGCAGTGTGAGTGGGTTGTTCTCACCCAGGGAACAACAAGAAGAGTTGTTGCTATTTTGGAATTTTGTGGAAAGTTTTTCCTTCCCCTTCTCACGACTACGGTTACCATGGTGAGTCTCAACAATCACGTCAAGTCGTCACCAGCCCTCTTTCAAACGAATAGAGGCAAGGCAGGGCTGCGTTTACTGCGCATGTGCATGTTAACAGCGATCGTGCTTGGAGTGTGTTGGTTTCCTAACCAATTGTATTATATGTTGTTTAAGTATGACATCACTCAACTGGACACGCCCATGCACCATTTCACTGTGGTGCTGTGCATGTTTAACTCGTGCGTCAATCCTTTGATTTACTGCATCAGTAACAAGACATACCGAAGGCACTTTTCACTTGTCTTGTGTCCATGGTACAGGGTAAGGATTGTGGCAATGGAGCAGACTGGAAGTGATCCTGGAAGCGTGGCAAACGAACTAAGAATCTCTAAGGTGAATGGACCGGCTGCAAAAAGCGTTACAAATATCACAAATGCTTAAGTTATCGACATCGATGGACAACAAGACATGACTTTCCAAGAAACAAAAATGGTTATTTTGAAAGTAGTGAGAAACTTTAACTAGCATTTTGTTTGTCAAGTGAGTGGTATATTGAATAGGAGTTCATCAATGTCTGTGACAGTTTTCTTTTTTTTTTCCTGTACGCAATGGCTTTTTCTTTACATGACAAAATGGGAAGGTATGAAAACGCTGATACATTGTTATGGTAGACGCTATTAAAAGTTCCAGTCCAAAACTTACAATTTTTATGTATTTATAAGAGAAACGCTCGTTCGATCGTGTTCTATCAACGAACACAAAGCAATGGAAGAACCGTTGAGATTCGCGAGTTTCCAGTAGATAACTCTAATGTTATCATGGTTATACTATTTAGAATTCGAAATATTTATGCTAGTAAGAAATAAAACATTTTATCTCTAATTTCTCTCCGAAAGCTTTATACATAATAAATGAAATGAAAAAAAATTTTAACTTAGCTGAGAAACCAGTCATGATACACGATTAAATTCTCCCAAGCAGTACCAAGAGACATTATTGAGATCTAAAAGGAGAATTTGTTAATTGATGTCATTGTTTAAAAGGTTCACATACTGAGTTATCCTTCGGGTCATTCACTGAGTTATTTATAGCTTTGGGCGTAGTCGAATGTTTGCAGAAACCGACAAAATCGATTATTGTAAATAAAATGTTCTGTATGAAGTATGTTTAGGATGGAACTGTATGTGGAGTGCACGTGTTTTCACCAATATTATTTTATAAATATCAGTGTCAAAACAGTTGTATTTACTGTAAAATCAGGTATGTGCCGCTGTGGAGGGTATGGTTTTCAAGCAGTTTAGGTTGGGATAGGGTATAGAAATCAGCGAATTTTGGTCTAGAAAAGGGTATCATTTGCCGGAAAACTGATCAGTAGTATGAGGAATTAAGTCCAGAATAGAAATAGAAACTCGGAAGAGAAAAAGGCCTTTTTAAACGTAAATAAAATCATCGTGGCAACGTTGTTGACAGATGGTTTTTCATTGAAAACACAAATATTGATACAGTTCTGAAAACGGCAAGTCTGGGATAGAGTAGCGATTTTCGGGGTTTTGTCCAGTAAAGGGTTGCGAAATCAGCTGAACAGGGTCTAGTATAGGGTAAGGGTTTCAGAGTTTCCCAGTGGCACACCCCCACCCAGAAATATATAGAGTACCCCCGGGAAAATCAGCGGTTCATTATAGAGAAAACATCAAGCTTCTCCTTGAATATGCATGAAAACACAGTGATTACAGATAAACTATTATTCCTAAGCTATATATTCTGACAAAATAAAATAAACTATAACGCAGATCATTGTAGTCTTTATTTGATGTAGAATTTAGATCAGTTGCAAACGTATTCAAATATTTCACAAGTTGGTATGACGTCTCTGACTAAGCTGAGTCAGTATTGATTATTAATGTTCTGCCAGATTCTGTTTTATGGCAGTGGTTGTCCTGTTCGTTCAAACTCTCTCTGATCATCTATGTTTATCTATGATTATTGATTATCTGATTATCTATGTTTATCTATGATTGTTGATTATCTGATTATCTATGTTCTGCCAGATTCTGTTTTATGGCAGTGGTTGTCCTGTTCGTTTAAACTCTCTCTTTAGTTCCTCCCATTGCTCCGCAGTCATCATTATGTCACCTTCAAATGCGTCAAGACCATTTCCTACAATAAATTTTATTATTTAAAGGGAATTATTAGAAGATTATGTAGCGCTAAGTTCACATCCCTTGAAATTATTTCGCCCTCCCTTATAAAATACATTGTTATTCTCTTTTTGTTTTCGAGTAAAGAATTCGAACAAAAGGTATAGGAATCATTTTCTAGTATTTGCTTATTGGATCTAGATCTCAAAGTACAAAAAGATCATTTAGGTAATATCCTTTATATTCCACCCTATCGTCAACTCCTTTCGTTTACTGATTTTGCGTGATGTCTTATAACTTAAAGCTAAGCCATGCTATGGATTATTGCTTGTCACGAGTATACTGTGCAACTGATGTTATAAAGAAAACTTATGCTATAAGAAAGTGTTCCTAAAATATAGTCAGATCCTGTATTTTAGAAAACCTCTCGTATGTTAGGACCTAAGGGTAGATTGCATCAATTGAGGTCCGTTGTAACCTTTCACTTTTTTTCAGGTTAATGCCTGACAAGGGAGGCTTCAAGCAACAATATCTAAGTTGTCCCTTTATAAGGGTTAATGGCACCTAAAGTTGTTGCTTTTTTTAGCTAGTTCACGAATCAGGGGCACCCAACAGACCGTTTCGGTGAATATTTCAGTGTTCGAAAGACCAATAATCGCCTACGATTTTTGTATTAAAGTGTGATGAAAAACTGAAGATTTCTTTAGCTCAAACTTTCGTGACATGGGCAAAGTAACGCCTGTTGTTTTCGGAGATAGAAAAATGTCGTTTTGGGTACAAAAAACGGTCAGCTACGATTTTCGAGAAGGTAACAATGGCGCGTAAATTCGGTTAATTATATTTCGTTCCCTAAATTTTTTGAAGTTTGAAGGTTAAGCTAGCGTATCCGAAAGGTTACGCTTTTCTTAGAATTTGAAAAGAAGTCTTTAAACTGCACAAATAGGACAAGTAAAAACGGTATTCCGACACCTATAGTAAAAATGTCTCGTTGGGTGTCCCTGACAAATTGGAGATTAAGAACTTTACTTACTCTGGTTAACTTTAACTTCATCGAGCTCCTCATCCTCTTGTAGGTCTCCTTCTGTTAGAGGAAGGCCTTCCTCGTGTTGATCATCTTGTGAAGAAGGAAATCACATCAATTGCCTGTCAGCACTTTAACTCTAATTCTATTTCGTTCTTTGTTTGTGTAAGATATTCTGAATTACTTGAATAGCGAAAACTGCACTGTAAACAGTTCCCAAGCTCCAGAAGAAAGTATTTAGCTATCGAGGAGAAAAAATAAAAATATTTATTCCACGCTTTGGGAAGTTTGGGAAGCAAAAGAAATAGTAATCACAATGTTGATGACCTAGCATCAGTCTAGCTATCTAGTCAGTAGGCAGAATTAAGGGTGGAGGTGAAAAAGAATAATCTTAGAAAACATTTCAAATTTCTAAAAGGAGCGTATTAAGTATGTTTGATTAATATTCAGTGCAATGCATTTATCTGACATTGAGCTAGCTGGTTGGCTGACGAGAAATGGACACATAACGAAAGCTTTAAGATATAAAAAACCCAAGCGTTCGGTAGATATTATTTTAAAGCACTAAATGTGTAAGGCATTCTTTTTATTTATTCCGAGGTCATTTCGTCATTGAACGTGCTTTGAAGTGAATAAATTTTCATCTGAAACTTTATAGCTAAGCTAACGTCGGAGACATTTAATTTTTTTGAACAAACATAAATTTTGTCTACCCGTCATCATGCATATTTATTGTTTTTAGTTGATATGACTCATTTACGGAATTATCACTATACCTTTATCGGGGGGATTGTCTTCTAAGGCAGTGGTCAGTTGAGGAAGCCAGATCAAAAGTAGCAGAATTGGAATAACGTTCATGTTTCTGTTAAGATGTTTCCAGAGGATAAGTTCATAAATTTTGAATAACACGTTCGAATGAGGACATTGCGGGTGCACCGATTGAATCAGCTGTTTTTTTCTGGATACTGTGTTTTGAGCATTAAACCAATCAGTTTTGGAGTCAGTTAAAACAATTTAAATAATAATAATGGGTTTCACCCAGCGTGTTTACTTAACAAGACCATGAACCATGGCTACACGTTTTGCACAAACACGAAAAGATCAGTAATAAAATAACAATAATTGTTTATGGTGTTCCTAGTACAATGAAATAATCTTATACCAGTAATTTCCATTGGGAAAACCATATTGAATGAATATTCTCAGCATTGATCATGTATCTGAGTTTGCTGGGAACGTGTTTTTTGTTTCTTAGTTTTTCCCCAAGCCATCTGTGTTTGCGTTCTTCTGATCCACAAATTGCGTGTCGTGGGCTTGAAAGTAGCAGGTTTGGAATAACGTTCATGTTTCTGTAGAGCTTTTTTCATCCAATAATTGCCTTAATTTTAGATACACTTTAGAATGAGGACTTGCCCGGCGCGCCGATTGAGTCAGCTGTATTTTCTAGATTTGTTTTTCAAGCATTAAGCCAATCAGATTTGGTCTAGTTAAAACAATTTAAATAATAATAATGGTTTAACGCAGCGTGTTTACTTAACAAGATCATGGACCATAGCTACGCGTTTTGCACAAACACGAAAAG
This sequence comes from Oculina patagonica, assembly GCF_052425735.1. NCBI lineage: Eukaryota > Metazoa > Cnidaria > Anthozoa > Scleractinia > Oculinidae > Oculina > Oculina patagonica. The sequence goes on from NC_135771.1 coordinate 953,430, forward strand.
AGAGGTAATAAAATAACAATTATTGTTTATGTTGTTTCCAATACAACGACGTCAAATATTATACTGGTAATTCGTATTGGGAAAACTTTATTCTCAGTATAGATCATGTATCTGGGTTGATTGGGAACCTGTTTTTCATTTTTTTTAGTCTTTCCCCAACCCATCTGTGTTTGTGTTCTTGTGATAAACAAAGTGCATACCGTGGGCTTGAAAGATACCTCGTTCAAATGTCACTGAAATCGAACACATTTCGACCAATCCGCGAGCAGTTCGTTTTAGGTGTAGATTTGTTCAGCTTTAATTTTTCAGTGACGAGTTATGATTTGATTGGGTGCTGACTGAATTTAACCCAACACCCTGGTAGATGAGCTGCATTTGAGGTCGATCGTTGTCTGAAGTTAACCTAAGTTCCTACGTTCAAGATGAAGTTGCTGTTTTTGCTTGCGTTCACTCTCCTTGCCGTCAACGTTTTCAGTGCTGCCACCGACGAGGAAGAAGATGGTAAGTTTGCTTGATATTTCGTTTTGTATTCTATCCTGACCCCTTCTTTCTTCTCTCTTTTTCCTCTTCCCCCCTGGGGCTTTTTGGGCTTTTTTTTTGCCCCCCCCCTCACCCCTTTTTCCCCCCCGTTTTCGCCCCCCCCCCCCCCCTTTTTCTCCCCCCCAAGCTGGGATTATAACACATTTTTTCAGTTCCTTTCCGTACCAATTCTGCAATTTGTTTTAGTTACAAAAACGACACGGAATCCGCCTCTTCCCAAAATTCACAGAAATTTACAACCTTCGCCAAACAGTTTTATGAACGTTGATCACATGCCCAGTAAGACAGCATAGACACTGATCCTACACACCTCTCGGTTTAGGGACATGTGTTATTTTTACACAATGGATAGCGGTGCGTTTTATAGAGTGAAGGATCAATCTTCAATTCCCCTTTTTTGTATTCATTGATAGCTTTGACTGATTCTGTTAACAATTGTTTAAGATGAGAAAAGAAGAAAGAAGAAGCGAACCGGTTGTTTAGTCACAGAAGGCTCGAGTATACTGCGCGTCAGTGAAACCTATCGTTTTACCAAATTTACTGTTCATAATTAACGTAAACGATTTTGATTGTTGATAAAACCTAATATACGAAAGATGTGCTTTTCTCCTTTAGGAAAGCTGAGTGAATGGCTACAACCATTTAACAGTTATGTGACTGAATCAATTTTCGTAACCGTCGCGCACTTTTCTTCGATTTTGATGCACATTACGACTGGGATTAAAAACTCAAAAAATCATATAGTTAGATAAAGTTAATGGCTGTATTCGTGCCGTGGAAAACACAGTTTGGGTTGTTTAATGAAATGTATGAACAGGTGCCATCAAGCAAAAAGGTTTTGAGAATGATAGACAGCTGTGTCAACAAAAACTTGTTAAAAATCGAACAGTTATTTTGATTCTTAAAAGTCTCGGTAAACTTTTCCTAAAAGCTTGATCAAATAATTTTGATTTTGTTCTACCGAACAAGCTTTTAACTCTCGTAAACACGTTCGGCTTTAACTTTTCAAGTCTCATTGCGTGATGAAATTGCCTGGTTAACGTAAAATTTTCTGACTCTTAGGTTCTAATTTTGCATTTTCTGTAGTATGGGTATATAAGATATCAACTTAAAACATTTTATCTGCGTTTAGTTTATTTACCATGATTTGCTGTGCTTTTAAAACGCAAACTTATATTGATTTAATATAATGGAGTGCCTATGGAAAAATAAACAATGATTAAAATCTAATATTTGTAGAATTCGGATGAAAAATAGAAAGCTTTTAACTTCAATGTTTTTGCTAGATTTCAAAATTATCAAACGTTACAAAAATAATATATTACGTGAATAAATAAATTGGCAACGAATAAATATAAACCATACCTTACCCGCAGAATGGATGGCTCAAAATGAATGTATTCCGTCAAACAGCAAGTGGAGAAAACGCTGTTTTATCAATTTGAGTTTGATTGGAGCTAAAAACTGACCACCATTTAAGATATAAAAATTACGAAAGTTTTGTGATGGATATTCATTTGCGAGATTAAATAATATTGTTCTCTTTGGTAATGGCAGTTAATCCACCGTTCAGACGTCTTATTCGAATTATATATTTGAATTTTGGTAAAAGAACTGTTTAACGGGATTCAGCTGCAAGTATGATTAAAATTTACACTTTACGCCTAGCAGACTGTTACAAGTGTGCACTTCTTTGCTTAAGATTGAAATAAATGGATAGCGCATTGTATGATATTCTTTAGAAACAAAACCAAGACAATGTCTTTGAATAAAATTCATTTTCTTTTCTTTTCTTTTTTCTTTTTGCATTGCTGGATGTTTTAGTTTCATTGGAAAATCATTTCAAACGTGGGTTTAATCGTTCTGGATTGGTCTATTTTTCATGCTGTTATTGGGTCGTGTTGTACCATGTACCAATGAACAGATCCTTGGAGGAAACTATCGCATGTTTTTTAGTTTTTGTCCTTTCAGTTCGAAACTAATTCAGACGCAAAAAAAAAGTCGCAGGTATGGACAAACGTTCCCACAACAAAAGCGTCAATTGAAAATTAAAGCGTCCCAAAAAAAACATTTCCAAGACCATTTTGGCCTCAGAGTATTATGACCAAATGTTGAGTTTATAGCTGAATGTGTCGTTGGGCACAGCCAAAGTTTGAACGTCTTTTCAGTTACGTTCTATAGTCAAGTTTATCTTTAATTGAAAAGGACAATTTCCTTCTATATAAATCTGAATAATGGACCAAAAGCAATCTGAAACGGGTAAAATTCTGCTTGAGAAGGGATCTCAGTTAGGTATTTTTGCTTAAATGTCGACACTTCGTACAATGTATCACACGCCCTTAACTGCAAGGATTTTCTTTGCTCTCAATAGCACTCTTAAAAGAACTTTTGGAGAAAGAAAAGGAAGCCGCAGATGAACCCGAGACGGAGAAAGGTCAGAGTGTTTACGATGGCATTTTTTTCATCATTATTTCCCTGCTGAAATAAAACCTTTTTATACAGTATTATTTATATTTTTGTCGTTGTTTTTGTTCGGCCACACAGAGGAAGGCGAGTTTGAGCGGGACGAAGAGAATGAAACCGAAGACGAAGATGCGAAGACTGAGCCGATTGAAAACGACGAGCCCGAATGTAAATATGTTTTATTAATCAAACTAATGTCATGATTACAGTAATATTTTATTACGAAACGACTGATAAGTGAGGCATTTTTACTTGGTATATTAAACATTTTCAATCAATACTTTAAACAATATTGACATCGTCTGTATTTTATATCAAAAATAATTGAATTGCAACAAAACGCTGCTTCCTTTTGCAAATTATACACAGATCATACTACTATTTTTGAAGAGGTTTAAAAACGTTTAGATCAGCTTTTAATTTTTTTTTCCTTCAATTGTTTTTTAGTAATGGACGCAGAGAAAGTTCCTTTTGACCCCGAGGAAACTTTTGACGACGAAGAAGAAATGAAAGAAGTTGAAATCAAAGAGTAATCAGGTCCTCTAAACTTTAATAAAAGGAAATCCGATCTGTTATATTAAAAGTTGACTTTGTCACCGTATGATTAACAATGGGACTTCTTTAGTCTCTTTGAAATAAAGTAGAATAAATCTGAGTATTCTGCCTCGTGTCTTGACTATCATCCCCCTGCCTCCCTTCTCTGTACGTTATGAGTATAATGTAAAAAATGGAAAAATCGATACAAACTTCAAAGTTATGAAGTGAGTTTTGCTCACATAATTTTTCATGAAATCTTTGATCAAAAACCTTAATTTTTTCGGCTATTGGTGCACCTTTCATAGCAAAGCTATAAGCCGGTCATATCGAAAATAATTCGACACTGTACTACCCATATACCCCATCAATGTTTTTATTTGCGCATTTAAATTAAAATTCTCAATATGCGCCTACATGATTAAAATAGTAAAGTTTTACTGAAGAGCTTGACCTGAATATGATCACACACACAAACAAAACGAGGATTACTATCATGTACTTTTGATGGCCGTGTGAAGGATGAAAGGTACACATTATACGATGCATAGTTTGGCTTCATTTGCGCATCCTTGTGAGAGTTTCTTTGTGTACCCCTTCTGTGGGAGGTATTTATATACGAATTTCTGAGGCACTACGTGAATGATACCCGTCGTTCCTTGAGATATTTGTCATCCGAGGGATAGTATGCGCATGAACCGGTACCATGGTACTGCTGCTCATCCTGTGAGCCCGCTTATCTTCAGATGTAGCAGATGGGGCCTCTGGTATACTATACCCTGACTTCCAAGGACAAATAAATCCAACAAAATACTTCCTGTAAAATGGATTGGTTACACAATAAATGAATGGGTTTAAGGTGGAATTTCCCATGCACATCACCACAGTCACTTGATGCGCCGCTGTGTCCATCTGAGTGATGTCAAACTTGAACAACAGGTAATAAACTTGATTAGGAAACCAACAAATCGCCAGAACCACTGCAATGATTGCACACATGCGCAAAAGACGTACACCGGCTTTGCCTTTATTTGTTTGAAAGAGTGCTGGTGAATCTTTTACTTTCACCCAGAGGCTCAGAAAAGACAAACATGTGATAATAAGTGGTATCAAAAACTTTCCAAGAAACTCAACCAAAGCAACTGCTTTTCTGATATTGCCTTCGGTGAGGGACACCCACACGCAATGGTTATCAGGCGCCAGTTTCATCTCAAAAAGGTGAGGAGCGTTAAATAAAAAAGACACGAGCCATACCGCTAGCACCATGACATATATTCTGTAACTTTTGAAACCTGCTCTGTACTGCGCAGGTTTAGCGACTGCAAACCATCGCTCAAGAGATAAACACGTGATTGTATAGACTGAAACAATGCCAAGTGTAAACACAAGATAGTATGACACTACTATTCGGCAAAACAGCTCTCCTGCTAGGCCTCCTGGGATTGGAAAGTTCTTTGTTCCTATGATATATGCTGGTGTCAGAATTAGGCCAATACCTATGAAAATAAAAACAAATGATATGTTAGATTCTATTTAAGATAAATATTGGATTAATTCTTGTTATCTTTGTATCGAAATGCGATTTCAGGAATTACTGCTATGTATCAATGTTTAGCACATCTGATAAAAACTGCAATGATATGGATGTTAACGTTGAGTGTTTTGCCGGATGCTGTCTTACAAAAATAGCCAAAAAGATGAAATAGTGTTAGTATAGGATTTTGTGCGTAGAGTTTATCCCTTTTAAAAGAGCAATGCCACGGTATTTCAAGTCCGCATTTTTCTGATCAGTTTCGAATTAAAGGAAACCTCATAATAACAGTTTTCAAACGTAAAAATACCAAAGGGGTAATAAAACCCCAAGAATAAACAAGGATAGTTTCGACTGCCAAAGAGTGAGACAGATTGCGAATGACAAACTTGAAAAAATTTGGCAATTTTTTCAAGTTAGTTGTCCGTGACCTAGCTCCTTTAAGAAAAGCAAGAAATTAGGGAAGCGAGTAGAATACGTGAGACAACAAGCATGCAAGGTTAAAAATATGGAGGAAATGGCAGCATTATAAAAACACGAAATTCATAAAACTTGTATTGCCCAACTTTTTGTCTGATTGGTCTTTCTTAGCTGCCAGAGTCTCTCAGTATTAATAAGTCAGTCATCGTAGTTTTATCAAAACAGCACTCAGGGCAGATCGACCGACTGATGATATATCATTTCCTGAATATCCAATATAATGGACTCAAACCTTAGGTTATTATAATTTCTTAATCTAATTGATCTTGGGGACTATTTTGCTTGACGTCACACAAAAGATTAAAAAAAAATAGACAAAAACCTCAAATAAATCGTACATATCAATTTAAAAAAAAATAAAAAGCTAGCATTAGTTTTACTCAAAAGTGCTAATTTGAATGTCCTCACATCAACAAACTTGTAAGTTACAACCACATAATTGACTCGAAGTTTGTCTGTGGGGGGTGATGGAGTCAAAGAGCCAAAATATGTGTGTGAAAAAAAAAATGAAATCAGAAAAACAAATAGGAACGCATTAACATCAACCCAACTGGGCCAACCTTGTTATTGCGTACCAAGGTAAACATTGGCACAGCCAAACAGGATCGTGCTATTAGACCTATTATCTTTGGGCTCATTTCGCTATTTATTTCGTTGAAGATCTGCTTTTACGCGGCTTGCTTTAATCAAATGAAAGTGAAAAATTTAAATATTGGCAGTAATAATTTCGTGCAAGCAACTAAAGATGATTGATTTTAGTGTATTGTTTTTATTCCCGCCTAAAGATCTTATCAAAACACTCTCACACAATGATTGCGAGCCAAGCAAACGCTTCAACGGGTCTTGGTGGCGCTAATTTGTAGCTTTCAATATTCATTCATTGTGTTTATTCGGAAATTGAAGTACCAGTAATAGTTAAAGGTTGAGATCACAACCAAACATACACAGGACGAGACAAGGCATAAAATAAAACTTGTCTTGTTGAACGCCACATGTATCTTGTATCTTAAGGCAAATAAGACGTTAATTTCTACGACATGTCGGGCCAACCTTATAATAAGCCAAACTGATAACGAAAATAAATAATAGAATAAATTAACTCGTGTCAAAGTTTTCTTCAAGATAGTACTAAACTTTTTTAATTTAACGGAACTGTGTCACGGATTTTAGCCAAATTTAGGCATGGGAAATCAAATTCGGTGAAATATAAAAAATAACCTCTTAAAACAGTGAAGGAGCATTTTAATAACACAGCAAATACAAAAGTAGGTACGGATGGGCAAAAGTGACGAAGATTGAAACAAATTGCAATATTCGGTTTCTGAAATATTTTTGGGCGTAATAGTTTTCAAAGTTAATCTCTTCAAAAAGTAAGTTTCATAGCGGGTATTTGGCAAAACACAATAAAACTCAGGCGTGGGACAGGTTACCTGTTGTCATGTCAGTCACAGCCAGGCTTAAGATCAACACATTGTATGAGCTTCGTAAGAGAGATCGATTGCGGAGCAGCACCAAGATTAAAAGACTATTGCTACAAATGGAAAGAACAGCTATGATTCCCATAGACACTCGTAACGCCAGGTTCAGCTCGCTCGAATCTTGATCCATGTCCAGGTCAGATCCGGCGGTAGAAGAGTTGGAGGTCATGTTGTATTAACTGTATCAAAAGAACAGAATATAAAATAATTTATCAAAATATCCTGATTGAAAGTTTAAAGAACGCTTACATTACCTTGTATATCCGTGCATACAGCTAGCTTTTATTCAGCCTACCTGCAAACCCTTAGAAGTTTGGTTAAAATTGAAAATGAAATATATACGTATTTTTTATGCGATTGATTGGATAGGACGAATAGGTTGAATTGATAGTTTCTTACTTATTTTAAAGAGCACATGTAGCATGCAAGGCACTCGTTATTAGAATATTACACTCTTGTTAGAAATAAGGTGAAGGAATATTTATTAAAATATCAATTTTCGATACTTTAACTAAAACGGCTCTGAACCACTAAAGTAACAATGAATTATTAAATCAAAAGATTCTTCGCTGGATCTCGGAAGAAGCATATTTATTAAGCAATGATAAAAAAAACTATTCCTATTTTGTATTTGTAACGCCTACCTGTGTTCTCTAATCCACTATTTCAGCTATTTTGTAGTCGTTTCTTTCGGCGATTGTTAATTTTCTGGGCTTTAAGTCGTATCTGCGACGGCGGAAATGCCGGCTAAAAACCTATATTAGATTCTTGACGTTACCTGCCAATCAAGCGATTTTTACTTCTATGAATTAATCTGAACGGAAAACCACAATTTCGGTCTCGGTTCCTGAAAGCTTAGCCTTCGTATAAATATTGGGAGCAATAAGTATGAGTTTGCACGATTTGCTAACAGCTCCTTTATAGATTTGGATCCTCATGAACATAATATAAAAGCACTCTAAACCCTAAGCAATAAGAGTTGCCTTAATAAAAACAACCCAAAATAACCAAGACGTGAGATTATGGCAAGAGAACTGTCATCAACATATTTTGGGCAATTTACATCCCAAAAGTAGAAAGCGAAATAATCTACTAGGTTCCTCATCTCACTATATTTTCTTGACTTACAAAAAAGGATCATCCCATACAATAAACGTGTAATTCATCAGGTAATAGACAATAACTTAAACTAATACTTGAAATTTTTGTGGCTGGTAATTACTATTAATTGTAACACAACAATATCACAAATTTTTTTTTAAATCGGCAGCGTTTTAATTAGATATCAAAGTTTAAATTAGCATTTTATGTATAGGAGTGCCTGAGAAAGTCGAATTTGTGTTCCTTCCCTACCAAAACAAACAATATACCAATATTTTAATTAAGCGTTGTAAATTACCCAGTATGTTAATTCCGTAAACGAAACCAAAATATCAACTTACGAAAATCAAACTAAGAATTGATCGAGTTGTTTCAATGTGTTTTTCCATATCTTTTATTGGTAGCTAAAACTACAAACGTAGACAAAAGTAGTTGACACATTGACTTCGCTTTGCAGATTTTATGGCAAATTTACCACTAGTTATTAAATTTCATCACACTCTGCTTAAATACCCCCCTCCCCCCATCCACTGTTGTATGATTGTAGCAAAGGGATCCCAAAAACAAACCTTAACATTGATAGGGGGAGGGGGGTTAAAAAAGTGGGGCGAAAGGGTAAAATTAGACCAAATTACTATAAAATAGGGCCTAAAATGACAATGTGTCAACAGTTTTGTCACTTATTGTAGGTTAGCTTTATGGAAGGGTATACAATGCGTCGTTAACATCCAAGTTAATTATTGGTGTTTTTACAGGATATTTCAACCGTATTTCGCAGTTGCAGTTGCATGCATGGTCAGCATGACTTGTTTTTGCGTTTCTGTTTCTTGTCAATCTGACAAGAAATTTAACTGGTACTTTTTTCCTGCTCTCGATTACTAAGGAATTATTGAAAGAAATCAAATTAAATTGAAAAGTCAAGTTTGCATGTCCTAAAATTAATATTGTACCAAATTAATCAGCCATCTTTATTTGGCATCGCATACCCCTTTCTTACAAATGACGTCAAATATATTGCCTCTTATTGACCTCGGAGCACGCCAAACCAAGTTCAACAAAAATATAGCCAGCTTGGAAACTTTTAATATTTATTTATACACCAAAACTAGTTTCTTAGGTAATCAATATACTGTCTCACAAGCTTAGTTTAGTCATATCCTTGGGAAAACCAAGGATCAGTACATATTTCGTTAGGTAAGTGAAAGCCACTCGAAAACCGCGTAAATCCGGCCACAACTCTTCTTGTGTTCCACCAACATCTGTATCGTGCGTGGTTTGTTTTTCATGCACACCCATATAAATGTATATTGGTATTTCTTTAAAGGAAATGAAAACTTCGAGCTACTCTGAGCTATATGAGACTTTCGACACATCTGACCAAGGCTATTCAAGTCAAACGTTGCAGCACAGAATATATTCAAAATTAAGTTGATTGCTAGCCGAGATGTTACAAACTGCTACTGTTTAAAGGAGCTATGTTACGGACAACGAAGGAGCTATGTCAGAGACAATGCATCTTAAAAAATTGGCAGGTTTTTTAAAGTTTGACGTTCGTTATCCATTTTAATCTTCGTCAGTTCAAAACATCCTTGGTTAATTTCACGGTTTTCATTGCTCCTTCGAGTTAGTAGTGGCAGTTTTATTATTATTTAAAGAAGTAGCAACAAAATATGCCGAGTTTACGGTGTCATTAAGTTATCTTTTGATGTAACTGATGTAAAAGGTCTAGTTGATGTATTTCAGTAACAAATGTAAGCATTGAATGCGATGATTCCGCATAATTTGCTTTAAGAGTAAACAAAGCACGTGTTTTTGTTATATAATAGATGATAACTAAAGATAACTTCAGGCTTAATTGATGTTATGATCAATTTTTGTTAGTCGCTTGGGAAATTAAAAAAGTCGGAGGGGTCTGAGGTATTTTTATTTTTGTGCATAATGAAAAGAACATCTTATATTCGGTTTTCACATGGAGTGATATTAGACAAAGATGGTTTTTGAAACTTTTCTTTTTCTGTACATCATGCAATCGTCCTATGACCAAATTTTATTAGTGAGTAGTATTGCGGTCTATAAACTTCTGTTTTTTTGTAAGTTACTATGGCAACAAACAACAAACAATGTGTTACCTTCACAACAGTTTTTAAGAACCAATCGTAAGAACCACTGTTGGCTCTTATTCTGCGAACATAATGCACGAATGCTTGACAGATTGATTGATTGGTTCATTAAAAACGTACATTAGTTGAAAAGAGGGAAAGCAAGAGTGTGCCCCACTTAACACTTAACGGTATTTTCCATTTTCATTGAATTTAAAATTGGTTAACACTTAGCTACTAATTAGGTCAAGTAGTAAACCTTATTTACATACAGAGTTCTATTGATAGTTTTTCTCTAGCTTCATGTCTTACACGTGATTGATTGCTAAGCGGTGGCTAACTCTAACAAAATTCTTTATTTATACACGTTAAAGCAGACGCAGTCTAAAGTTCCTCGTTCAAAAGTGTCTCAGCTTTTACAACTGATTTTGTAATTTAGTGTTTCCTTTGATTTTGAAGGTTAATCTGAACATCGCAAAATATTTATGACTTCTTTAACTGGTGGAATAAGAAGTTAAATCAATGTCGACTTTTTCGTCAATGGTCACACCAGTGTTTATGTATTGAAAGCGTAATACTTGCAATACTCCATCAAAGGCATAGTTTTCCCCGGCAATGGAGGAGAAGCGACTCTGGCGAGAATGCATTTTCTTGCAACCGAAACATAGCAGTCGTCTGAATCCAGCCTTGTAATCTCGATTGGTAAAGCAGCAAATCCAGGGATTTACACAGGAGTTAAACATAGCAAGAACTATGGTAAAATGATGTAGTGGTGTTTCCGCCTTAGTGATATCAAACGCGGAGAGGGTGTAGAAGACTTGATTTGGTAGCCAGCACGTAGTTAATAAGAATGCTACTATAGCACACATCCGTGTAAGTTTTTTTCGAGTGTTACGAAATCGTACATTTTGTTCTGCTGGTGATCTTTTGAGGACACTAGCAACATGAAGAAATGACAGCCAAGTTATCGCTGTTGGTATGAAGAATGTTAGTGCTGTATAACTTGGAATAAATATTTCCTTCGGGTACGAAATGTTACTCCATGTGCATCGTAAAGACGATTCGTTAAGTCTGGCTTTAACTGGTTTTGATCCATTAGCAATACCGCTTATCAGCCAGATAATGGCAATGTACACATAAATACGCTTTCTCGTGAATTTTATTTTATAGTCGATTGGCTTAACAACTGAATACCATCGCTCCAGAGCCAAGGCTACTATTGTCAGAACGGACACTTTACCAAACACAAATACGAAGTACTGGGTACTAATCAAGCGGCAGAACAATTCCCCGCCTATGCCGCGAGGGGCTGGGTACGAACCGAGTTCGATGATGAAACCAGGCGTTGCAACGATGAAGAGACCTGCAAAAAAATAAAAACTTCAGTTGCTTTTCATAATCAATGAAACGTTAAAAAAAATCATCGTTTCGTAAATAGCTGAATCGCTACAAAATCGTACGATGAACAACAATGAATGACTATGCGAATTGAAATTATGTATACACCTAAATGCAATATGGTTGTCATAGAAAAAAGGTCAAAGGAAAAAGTCAAACAGGAATTAATTAGGCGAATGCATGAAATTTATTCGTACAAATGGCCTTATAGCATAAAAACGTGGACTTAAAGTGTGTAGATAAAAACTCGTGAGTTTTCTGTATATGCTACCAGTTATGAAACTACGCTATTGGTCAATAAAATTCCTATTTACCTTTGTTCTATTTTCTTTTTTTATGACAACGTTATTGCAATTAGGTGTACTTCTACAATAACAACACTTTCGCTAGTTTTCTTTTATTTCTCATTAGAAGTGGCCAATTCGTAGACCAGAATTGCTTGTAAATTTCACAACTTTCCTGCTTCGGATTCATCCAGTCTTCGTTCAAAAACAAAACAAAAATAAAATAAAAATACAGTCGTCTGCGTTGACGTTTAACACGTTTAACGTAAACAAAAAGTTAACACATGTTATTATCCTCTATTATCGCTGAAAGTCGATTTTATTTTCCATTAATTTTGTTAAAATCACCTTATGTCACTTTAAGTCGCTCTGCGTTTGCCATTAATTGCGCTTACAATGTTTAACGTCGCTCTTAATCGCCCAAAGCTATATTTGAATTTTCCATTTACTTTGCTCAACTCGCCCACCACGACGATTTCATTATAACGTGAGGCAAGTTCTCAGATTTTAAAAATCGCTTCTTTGCTTTTTCTTACAGTCCAACTGCACGACGAATAACATTGATAAAATCAAGTATTGTAGTTTGTCATAGACTGTAGCTCAGAGCTAGGAGACGTTTACAAAAGGAATGATGTCCGCCCCGCGGTAAGAAATTTAGTACGTGCCCAACGTTCATCGCTTCTTTACCTTAACTTCCCGCATTCCTCAAAATTACCACAAAAACAGCACGTCTCAAACAACATCTGATGATTATTTTTTGGTTAATTACAAATTTTAACATTGTTTATTCATTCTGCGCTGTAAATTTTCACTTTTTCCGTCTTACTTTTTGATTTTTATCGTCTACTTCCTTTTTTTAATTAAATTTTCCAGCAGACAGTTAATTTAGGACGTGCATATATACATTAATTCATGCAATGGAGCTGTTGTTCCTGAAATCATTGTATCCCAGCACACTACTGTCACCGTGCTGACAGTGCATGTTAACTGAATTTTTTAGCGGTTAAAGTAGCTATGTCACGGGGATTTCGCAGATTTTTGGTCTAGACTGTTCTGGAATTAGTAGTAGGCAACTTAACCTTAAATTGCAGATAGAAATCAAGCTACAGCTATAAATATCGATTTTTTTTTTTGAAGACGCGCGGAAGTAACTTAAAAAAGTAAGCCTTGCTTTTCCAAGTTGCAATCCGTTTCCTCGTCGTCGATGCTCGTCAACAGTTTCAGTGCTCTAATATAGCAAGTTTTAATACAAATGTACTATTATGTTTAGATTTCCTGCGACACAAATATAAATTTTTGCTGTTCAAAAAACTTGGTAAAATCCTTGACATAGTCCCTTTAAGTGTAAAGAAAACTTGCTAAACATGCCAGGTCGAATATTTTCTGGTAGTTCATGTTGTACTTACCAGTTAGCATGTCAGTGACACCCAAACTGAAAATAAGGAGGTTGTACGACGACCTAAGGAATCGGCGACGACGGAGTATTACAACACACAACAAACCATTACCGCAAAACGCCAGCACTGCAATGACACTAAAAAGCGCTTGAAGTATTAAATGTGGCTTGTCTTCAGTGTCTTGGCTTGAGCTGTTCTCTTCCAGTTTGTTTGTTGGCCAGGTTGTTCTATTGATGCGAGTTGTGTTGTTCATGATGGCTGTCTGCAGCAAGCAATGAAGGTCTTCTCTTATCTGTTTAATACATTAACAAACATGCTTCAATATAACTCCGTAATCCATATTTAAAACCCATTTGCATTTAAATAATTCTTTTTATAGATTTCACCTTCAGGAGTTTCAGGTGGCAGATGCAATTTGTGCACATTGTGTGTGGCACAAACAAATTGACTGCTAATTGATATTGGAAAACTGACCAAAAATTTTAAGCATTGTTTGTGTAATTGATGCTTTGCTGGATGCTTGCCGGTTAAGCTTTAAAGTTTCGCTCCACTTTCATTCCATTTCGTAGCTTTAAAAGTGCACTTCGGTAAACAATATAAGAACTGACTACTCATTCTTCTGGACATGAAAGCAACACTTTAAAATGCATTTGCCTTTAGGTTGGGCTTATAATTGTCTGCATACATAGACTATGAACAATAATTTGGAGGATTTTTCTAATGGTTTGCTCGACAGCGTACTTTCTTGGAAACCGGTCAAGAATACAAGCAGGAAATCATTGGCAAAAAGTGGTTAAAGGTACACGCTGACTGGCAACCAATTTTTTCTCTGACTTATTGTATTAAAAAATAAACTCATCTTGGTTCCCCTCTTCCCCTTTTTGGAAAACTTTGTTTTATCTCTCTCGTTCGTGGATCCCGTTAAACTCGTGCATGCTTGTGTTAGTTAACTTATATACACCTTCAATGTCATATCTTTACAAGATGGGGCAGGGGGTGAGTAGGCCTTAAAACACACACGGATTGCAGATTTTTTGCGACACATTGAGCGGATTCGCGGACTTCCAAAATACAGCGGATCGCGGATTAGCTGAGATTTTGTGCGCGGATCCGGAATCTTCATGTCAGGAAGCTCTGATCGTGGATACTAAAACGAAGTCCGGATCACTTTGGTCGGTCTTCGTCGTTATGTTGGCGAAATTGTCCCAAAAACAAGCAATTGAACGAGACTTCTTTAAAAAAATTGGCATTATAAAACAAGATCTACTGTCCGTTGCATTGAAACTCTACATCCATATTTTTCAAGTTATGTGGATTTGGATTTGAACGAAAATATATAGAAAATATTAAGGATTCTTAACACAAAATAGTAAACGAAACCGGAGGTAGTAAATTTCTGTCGATCACCTAAGAAACAATAGAAAGAACGTCTTATGGATATTTCCAAATGAGCTGTCTCAAGCATTAAAATGTTATAAGCTGCAGTAATATAGACAGTCCTTAAAAGATAACCTGTACACCTATTCATTTGCATCAGAAATCGCTGCGATATAAACGTAAAACCGTGCTCGGTACTACAAACCTAAACTCGGGAAACGATTTTCTTTTACAAAATATTACCTGGTGTAGAATAAACAATTTAATCCGACTTCGAAAGAGTAATAGCAAAACAGCAAGAAATGCGTGGTCTTAAGTAAGAAAAAACACCCACTACATTCATTTTAAGCAGAATTTGTTACATCCTAGGGAATTAACTACAAATAAGCGAAAAGTCGTTGTACGTAAAATTTTGTAAATGAATATAAAACCGAAGTTGTCAAGTAACTCTACAGTAATTCTACAGTGTTGTAGATCCTAGCGCTTTGGTAATACAACCTAGTGCAAAATTGGTAAATTTTCACCACTAGCACTATAAGAAAAAAGTGTTCCGGCTTCGTAATACGCTCTTTTTTATATATAAGAACGTCTAATTTTTCGGCCGAGGCTAAACGTTCTTAACTTTTTTCGAAGATTTGAGCCTAAAATGTTCTTAAAATGTTTATATTTTTTAAATTTGAAAAACAAAGTGGTATTGCAGTAAATTCATTCCTAACCATGTTCACGTCAACAATGAGTTATGACAATGTTGGTTACTGGTCAGGATTTGAATGAAGATGTATTCAGTCTATTCATTTCGTACATATATTTGTCACTTAGAACAAAGAGGAAAATAAAAAAATTTCTTAACCAAATTTCAGCCGTTCTTAGGATGTTCTTAAATTTTGGCCTTTTTTCAGCCTCGACGTTCTTATAAAAAAGGTTCTTATAGAAAAAGTGTAATTCGTATCTTGACAGAAAAGGATGACAGTAATATATGTACAAACACAAACGCGAGATAGGCTGATGTAAGTTAAAGGGCGCCAATTGACGCTTTCGTAGACTAGGAAATAAATGTGTTTTTTTTTCTATAAATTGCACAGCCTACCTTTAAAAACGAATTACGATAACAATTTTCAGAATTCGCGATCAGTTAGCTCTGAGAACTTGCACTATGTGAGTATAGCGAAAGCAAAGACGCCGATCCAGGGGCTCGAAATTCTCAATACTGCTTCTATTCAGCTGCTTCTATGACTGCTTCTGATCGCTTTGCTCATTAGTTTCCTTTTTCATTTAAAATAGCTTAAAGTTCATTTCCAGTTGGATTACCGTAAAAGCGTTGACAAAATGAGATGGAATGATTAATGTAGTGATCTACGAAATGACATGGCAACTTTCATTGGCATAAAAAAAATCCTTTTATCAGTTTCGGTGCTATGAATTGTTGTAGCACTTACTGGCCACCATCAGTCAAAATTGATCTTTACAAGTGAAGACTACATGAGTGACGACCTCAATGGAGGTAACATTAATAAGCTATGAAATGACAACCAAGAATGACAACGACCTCTTAACATTGAAATGATCGCGAATTGATTTCATGCGTTAATCCAATGGATTAACAAAAGTTCAATCTCTCTTTTTCAATTTTGAAATGGAAGCAGCTTGTTTTACCATCACATTACGCTTTTGCATACATTAAAAAAAAAAAAACTGAATATTGCCAGGATATGCTATTTTTTTAATTTTTTTATGATAATATTAAAACATCGACACATCATAAAGCCCTTCTTGACAGATTTATTACAAAATATTTAATGGCGCAGATAAGGTATACAGAAAATGAAACAAATTAGAAAATACGAGGCACGTAACAATAGCTGAAGATAATCGACTTAAAAATGAAAACGAAAATCCTTGCGCAACTGTAAAGCAGTCTTACAGTTAACGTAGCTATGCGTGGCTGTCTGACAAATACAGACTGCAGACTTACTGACGTCCACTCCGGTTAGCCTGAATAACACTCCAGATAGTCTCAAAACACTCCTGTTAGCCCGTTTACTGTTAGCTTTCAATAATGGTAATGGTAACAGGATATATACTTTTAGTCTGCAGTCTACAAAATTCAGACACCGCTTACCGTAAGCTTCGCCTAAAGGACGACAAGATAATTTTATCCCCCTCCCCTAAAATAAATAAATAAATACTTTACATTTTACTGCTTCTCGAAATACGGATTAAAACTTAACTAAATTCAGAATAAATCAACCTAGTAAATGGACCAGCTGACCACGAGTCTCTCGAAGCGCAGTTGGTTAGGGCAACCGATATCTTGAAGGCCATGGGTTCGATTCCCTTCGGGGACTCAGAATTTTTCTTTGTCCCATGTTCGTGTTATTGTTGAAAAATACATCTTTACTTAATAAATTCATTTTTGTAACTTTAATTGCTTTTTTTGGTACTTTGTAGTCATTACCATTTATTTGTCACTGGCTATTGTAATTTTAAACAGAAACCTATCTTGCTATTACGGAGTTTACTCTTTTGAAGTCCATTTAAACCCACAAAAACTGAAAGGCCTCCATTGATAAATAAATTTATTCTTTATTGATCTCACAATTCGAGTTACACAGACAAGAGTTATATCAATCCTTTCTATTGGCAGCTATAACTTTATTTTTTGGTTATAATTTATTTTTCAAAGTTCAATACAATTTTTTGTTTTAGTTTGATTAATTCAAATTTTATAGCCAAGCGAAAACCTTAACTGTCTTTTGTAAGATAAAAACAATTAGCTGTTTTGGTTGAAAACTGTCTTGAGGAATTCACTGATATTTCGGATGTTTAGAAACTGTTTAGTCAGTTAAGCATGGCTTAAAAATGTCTTGTTTTCTAAGGTTTATTGAATTAACAGTTTCCATAATGAAAACATCACGGTCAGCTTATTTTTAATCCGAAGTAAGGCTATCTGTCAATTTAATTTTTAAAATCTTGGTTTAATATAACCAAGTATCTCTCGCTGGTGCTGATGGCGCAGAAGTCCACTGTTTTCGACATGTTCACAATCCTGTTGACGAGGGCTTGAACCGACAACTCGTCTAGTGTTCGTGTTTATTCGGGTATATCTCCGAAGATTTCCGAATGACAGCGGTTGCTCCCCGACTGTATGACTGAATGACTATAAAGGATATGATGATGATGATGACGATGACGATGACGATGACGATGACGATGATGATGATGATGATGATGATGATGATGATGATGATGATGATTATGGTATTCTGTTTAAGGCGTCAAAAGCGCTCGCCTCCTTTAATTCGTGTTCGGACTGGATGTTAACCTGTCGAGTAAGAACCACTGAAGGCGATTTAACTGTAGTCATACCTTTGTTAAAGGTAGTAGTTCGATTGACTTGCTTTCTCTTTTTCACTGTAACTAGGCTAAGGAAAGCTCTTCTGTATTCCTGATTATATAAAAAGTAAACCCAAGGATTGAAACAAGAGTTGGACATTGCAAGCATGTCTGTAAACTGATAGAAGCTTAAAGAAAGCCTAACAACATTGAATTCCTTTAAAATGAAAAACATTTCCGCCGGAAACCAACAGACTGTTAGCAGAAGTGCAGTCAATGCGCACATGCGTATAAGCTTCTGTTTGGCACGCTCGTAGTTACTCAAGTGCGCGCGATGATGAATCGCTGTACGTACGTGAAGCCACACATGCGCAAAGGTAACCCACGTGACAATACTTGGAACAAAGAAAGTTGCTAAGATATGCAGCAGTGTCAGTAGCTTTTCAGTTTTCTCGCCGTAAGGAGGAGTTCTCTTTTCACAGGTTCCGTGTGAGGGTTTCATGATAAAAAGTTCGTTGATCTGTGTAAAGCAGCTGAAGGCCCATATTATGGCAATATACAACAGCAATCTTCCTCTCTTGAATGCGTATTTGTACTTTAATGGCTTCACAACTGAAAACCACCTTTCAATAGCGAGGCACATGACTGTCAAGGTGGAACCTTTGCCAAACAAGAACAGAAAATACGTGGAACCAATCAGGCGACAGAACACCTCACCAGCAATGTTTTCATTCACCGAAAGATGCTTTTGCCCAAGAACATAGTCTGGTGTCACTGTTATAAAAACTCCTGCAAACAAAACATGTAAAACACAGTCATAACTGACAGAAATTTTGCTATTTGGCTATCGATACTGCTATCGGTCAGCGTCAACAAGTAAATCAAAGCAAAAACTTGGGTGTTTGTCATGTAACCTAATACACTTATACCTGATGAAAAACCATTCTGGATAATGTGGTGTGCGCAGTGGTTGAGTTTGTTGTTGTTTCTCGTCCTTGCTCTTAATAGCTTAGGGTTTCCTTCGTGTTCTTCAGTTTTCCTTCCTCCACAAAAATGAACACTTCCAAAATTTTATTCGACAAGTCCCCACAATCTTAACTGTCTAAATACTACCGTGTCGAAATAAAGACATCTTATTTTTATTTAACTTTTTTAAAATTAATAAATTTCAGAACTGACTGTATTGTTTACTGTTGCTTTTCCTTGCAATGAAATAGTATGTTGTTGTACATATTGGTTTTATCTCACATTTTTAAGTAATCGAACATCCCATTGCTGATCGCCTTACTCGGAGTGCCTTTGACTTATCAGTACTTTAGAAGTCTTTCCATCTTTCTGTCTACTTGCCAGATGTGATAACATTGGTTCAGTGTCTAAAGTATGTGACGTAAGTTGCTCAAAAATTTGCGAGGGAGGATACTGCTAGAGCGTCACAAAAGTCAAACCAAGAATTTAATTTTAATGTCGCTAGGAAGCTGAACTTCAATTTGATGCAACAAGTTATTCTGTCGAGGCTCAGGAGACACAAAGATAGGAAACTAATAAACATGGTTGTCTTATTTCCTTTCTTGGTGTCGCCTGGGCTTTGCTACCTAAGTTGAATTTTAAAATATCGAAAGCAAACTTTTCTGTTATAAATGCTTCTTTTTTGTGCTAATTCTTTTCTTGTGATACTTTGGATATGAAAATCTCCACTGTATCAGTCGTTTTGATATTCAAAGCACAAACAAAGTTCATAGCATGATGAGTTTTCACTATCCTTACGGTAATTTAAGCTTTGATCGAATCTGCAGAAAAAATCGACCATTGTCGATTTTGTTTTCGTCCTCTACCCAACCGGGGAGCCTGTTCGCAGGCTAATCAATATGGACGTGGAGTATGCGGGCGGTGATTCATGGCTTTGCTGTGTAATGGTAAAATTTCTTGTATAGTGGATTTCAGAAAGCTCAATGCGCTTCACAGTTAGCGTTACGGGGCGAGATCAGACATCAGCATATCAGGCGCCTTGGGCAGTCGCTATCCTTCTATCTATGTGGTCTCGTCCAACAACCCAGTCCATGGATTTATGTGAATAGCCCAGAGAGAACTACACTGGGAATCCTGTGCCTTACTCTTTGTGTTTGCGATCTTAGAAGAAAATTAATTCTGGATTAAGGGCGGATGATTGCTTAAAGTAAAATTAAAATTCTAGTCTACATGATGAAAATGAAATAGTCAGGCTCACCTGTTAACATGTCTGTAACAGCCAAGTTGAATATCAGAACATTGTAAGGCTTGGTTAACATTGTTCTTCTTTTCAAGATAACAATGCACAGCAGGAGGTTACCAGTGAAAGAAAACAAAGCGATGGACGCACAAATGGCCGTCATAACTTGGCTGTGTTCATTTGATCTGATTATTCCACTCTTATCCTTCATGACATTTGAATTTGCATCGTCGGATATTAAAGAAAAATTTGAACTTGAGTTCATTTTGCCAACGTTTCACAACCTCGCGACTACGTTTCAGATGAAGCTTATATTCTATGGTCATGTAAAATCTTCAATAATCAGGTCTGGGCGAAACAACCTTTTTCAGTAAAATAAATTTGCGCATAAAGATATCGTTTTTATCGCCTGATTGGTCAAATCCACCTGCTCTAAAAGACGGAACTATTTTTCTTACTTGACAGTTCCATTTAACTCTGTAAATATCCAAGAAAAGGTGTTTCTCCCGCTTATGTCTTAATTTTTGAATTTTACTCGAAATCGATAAATAGAAAAGGACCATTTTAAAAGAAGTCGTTTGGGTGTTATCTAACTGTAATTGTGAATGATTATTTCTGTCTTTTTTGTCCAAATAACGATATTCTTGGTCTCTTGTTTACTTGATCATGTTTTGTGAAGCGTTTTCTTCTTTCAACAAACTGGGAAAAACGACGGATACGACGTCATGACAAATTATAAGCTATCCCGTAATTATTTTATTTCTCAAACAATCATTTTTTAAAAAAACAATCTTTAGGCTTGTTTTTGACATAAACAGGCTTTAGGCTCGCACAAAGACAATGCCTAAGCCAGGATGGCGTCCATTTTTAATAAACGTTTCATTACAACAATTTCTCATTACTCAAAACAATTTTCAATGAAGTTACACGAAGCAATGTTTTCAAATTGAATAACATCGTCTGCAAGGTCTTCGAAATCTCAACCTAGTTTCGTTTCGGTTGTCTCCCCGTTAAGTATTCAAGTAGCCACACATACAATGTTTAATTTGTTATTGTGATTTTAGAAATTACAAGAAATTTAACAGAAATTTATATTTTCCCTTCATAGGCTTTGGATCCAGTAAGTAAGATATTTTTAATCAAAATGTTTCCGCTTGTTGACTTTTTTAAATGTGGTGTCGGTCAAAAATAAAAAAATTCTGCGGAGCTATTGGTCTGAATAATAACAGTGTGTAAAATATGTGCATTCAATGTTTTATTTTAACTTAATAATTGCATTTCAAATTTACGTTGTTTCATTAAGTTATCGAGTTTCGTTTGATTCAGCCACTGAGATTTAATTTGATTTTATCACCATTCCGGATCAAGAATTAAATTTCCTTAGTATTATCCCGTAAAGCGTAAAAGCTTGAAATCAATACGGCGTCCGAGACTAATATGATGACAGCTCGTTTTGCTGAGTGTCAAATTCAGTCCAAACATTCAGATATCATTAAAACATATGTTGGTTCGGCTGCAACTGTATTTACTTCAGTTATTTGGAAGAACAGACCGCTGAATCGAATTCATATTTGTGGCGGTAACCGCCGAAGACAAATGAAATCAAACTATAACCTTACCTAACTCCTTAATTCGCGCATATAACTCTAGGAGGACTGCATCTTGCCCACTATGCCTGTATCAGTGTTTTTCAGCTGTTTCTGAAAAAGAATGCCAGATTATAGCTAAAACCGTTTACAAAGAGAATATGTTTGTTGTTAGTTATGTAAGGTAATTGTGCGCGTAAACTTAAGGTAGCTGAATGTTTTTAGTTAGAAGATGACCACGTAAAAAAAAACACGCACCGTAAAAAAATAAATAAATAAGTACCTCATAAAGAAAGCGATTTAGTTTACATATCAGAGGACTGCATCCACAATATTCCGCACAAAAATAAGGGAAAAAAAGCCGTTGAGATGTTTGCCAGCTGACTGTTTTTGTTTTTCTCGCTCAAAACAACTTAAAAAGGACAGAATGTGCCTGGTTTGCTGGTGAGGGGTTCATACTGAGTAAAATGAGCTTTCAAGGCAACAAAATAACTTAAATTGTAAATGTTTTGTCTATTGAAAACAGTAAGCAGCCATTTTTCAATTCATACACCAGTAATGGCGCCTGTTTGCCAAATCCTTTATACAATAGAGAAATCAATTAGGCACGTTTTGATAGCTACTCTTGAGAAGGAAAATCCTAAACGATTTTCTTCATAACCCTTTATCTTTGTCCGCGGAACGCAAGGGCGTTTATTATTCGCTCACGAATTTGTTATTATATTAATAAAGGGAAAATTACAAGTTTTCTACAGCGTATATATATATTCCAGTGGAGACTATTATTTACTCGAGTATTCCAATTTCACTTTTTGTGGCAATGTTAATCAAAGCTTGTTTTATTGCAGCTGATGAGACATCGCAACAACTGAACTTCGAAGGGGTTGTTTTTTTTTTAAGCCTTATTGTTGGTTCCAGCAGATATGTCGGAACCTAGAGGCGTTAATTCTTCATTCACAAATGTGTTGTAATTTACTGATAAAACGAGAAAAAATGCAACTTTTCTGTAGCCTATACAATTCTTATGGAAACTAGTTTTTTTTTTTTCAAGTATCCCAACTTCAAGTTTTGTGAGAATGCTAATCTGCAGCACAATCGATCACTGTGTTTCGACGGCGTTTTGTTTAAATTTAGCCTCAGCGGATGTCATTACCGATACTATTCTTTGCCTAGAATGATTCTGTATTATCTATGTGAGGCTTCTGTAAATATGGTGTTTTTCTCCAGGTAATGCATGATTGTTGTAGTGCAGTCAATGCAGTAAGCTGCAGTAAGAGCAAGTCAGCGTTTCAGTATAAGTTTTAGTACGTAACATGTTTTAGTCTTTGTCTGGGTGAATAGCAACTGTCTACAAAAACTAATTAACGGAAACCACACTTACCATTCAAAGTTGAGAAAATGTTCTCTTGCAGCCAAGTTGCTTCCGATGAACAAAACAGTAGGTTTGTTTAAGCATCTGGGTGTCAGCCCAGCTCCAAACTAAGAACCGAGGAGTTCCCTTTGAATACCTGGTGGGGGATTCATCTAACACAAACAAACTGTACTGCGATATGTTGACACAGATCAGTGAAAACAGTGTCAAAAGTCGGTGTCAAAATATGGTCCAGCTATTGAACAATGTCACAACTGAACTCCATGTCCAGCTGTTATTCAGTGTCCGTTAATTAATAAGGAACTTCGTCAGCAATCAATTCTTAGCTCCTGAGAGGCGGCATATTACGTTTTTCCGCATTTCCTTAATTATCATGTTAATTTTAATAATAACAATAATAATAATAATAATAATAATAATAATAATAATAATAGTATTCATTTCTAGAGCGCAAATTCAATTAAGGTTTTTAAATGCGCGTTACAAATATGTAAAATGAACTAAACGAGATTTCACTAATAAAAAAAATTAATAACAAACAAACCCTTATGTCTGCATAATTTTTTGAATTTCATAACCTGAAGAGAAAAATGACTTCTTCCCTCAGTATAGCCTAGCGACGGGCAATTCCAAAAAAGGTAAACTGAGATGACTGACCTTGGTCTTTACACGTGTTGGGAATACAAGTGTTCAAAATACGCGTGGTTTGAAGAAATACGGACGTTGTACAGGACTTGTCGTTCTTGCTATTCCCCTGACCAATTCGGAATGTGCTTTATCCGTTGGTCACTTCATTCAAACATGAAAACAGCAACGGACTCATGGACTTGCTACCAGCTGTTTCTAAACAAGATTCTATGCACAAAGACTTTATGTCCTGTCAGTTTATTGTTGTTCATACGATGTCACAATGCTAGTACAGCAGACATTATAATCCATCAAATATTTTTCGCGCGCGTGATTGGTCTAAACACGTCACGTGATGCAGCCAAAACTGGAGAATATCAGAAGATATTCCTCAAGTGATATTCCCCAGTTTTCAAACTTTGCGTTTTATGTTCGCACCTTTAGTTTTCATTCCGAGTTATTGTTAAATTGGACAGAACTGAACATTTTAAACGTGAATGATATTCTGAACGCAGACAGAATTACTTCAACCGTTAGAAACGTTTGAAGAAGATCTTTCAAAATGAGCTGCCTTGTGTTAAAGTATTTGAAGGATAGTAAACACAATAGCCTCCATTTGGCGTCAAAAATATGCACTGATATTTGTCCTTGGACATTATATTTTCTTTGAAGACCACAGTTTTCCGAAAACAAAGCTGTAGGAAAACTGTTAGCTTCTTGGAACAGATAATGTTCGCGGACAAAAATCAGGGCATAATTTTTCTTTTAATGGAGGTTATTGTTTATGTATTGCATAGATAAACGTGTCTTAATTGCCCAAACGTCATTTAGATACTAGTGTTCATTTGACCGCTTTGTTCAAGTGCCTCACAACCTTGGTTAATGTAGCGAAACTGCAGAAGCACTCCACCGTCAAATTTTTCCGCATCAAAATCTCTGCTTCTTCTCTCCCATCGCGGTTCTTTGGTAATAGTCACACTTTGCCGTCTTCTCCAGTAAAAACAATTGAAAAGCGGACACAGTATAGAGAGAAAGCCTCTCCTGTATTCCTGATTAGTGTAGCAATAAATCATTGGATTGGTACATGAATTAAACATGGAGAGAACTATAGTAAAGTGGTGGAAAGGTGTCTCTAGTTTAACGAGTTCATACGAGGACAGAGCATAATAAAGCTGATTCGGAAACCAGCACACTGTTAGCAGTAACGCAACTATAATGCACATGCGCAGAAGCTTGAATCGTGTTAGCGTGACGCGCTTGTTGTGTCTTCCAGGAAAACTCTTTAATGATAACGAAATATGCAAATATGTCACCCACATAACGACAGTCGGGATAAAAAATGTTACAACTGTGTAAGTTATTATGACAAATTCTATCGGATAATCCACTGAAATCCAAATGCATCGGAGATTGTCTTGGTTGAGCGTCATTCCAAATGGCATAGCAACATGTGAAAGAAGGCAGATGAGCCATATGATAGCAAGATAAGTGAAAACTCGTCGTCTTTTAAACGTTAACTTGTATTTAACGGGTTTAACCACAGAGTACCACCGCTCCAAAGCGAGGCTCGTGACTGTCAAGACAGACACTTTACCTAACAGGAATACAAAGTACTGGGAACCAATGATTTTGCAAAAGACCACACCGAGCATGCCGCTAGGAGCCTGGTACGCGTCAAGGGCGATGAGGTAATTTGGTGTTATTCCAAGAAAGATTCCTTCAAATATAAAAACAGCTAATTAATTATTTTAAAACTAACAGTTCAAGTCCTGTTAGTATGGGACAATCGTGTAATTCACAGACAGATGAAGGTTTTAGAGCGGTTTTCACTTGAGCGTCGAAAGTAATTTGCGTTTGCTTTGGTTTTGCATTACTATGCTTAATGATTTGTTTAAAAATCTCGCGCCACTTTCTTAGCCAATTAGAACTTATACCAAATCCAATCGTGACTCGCTTGCGCACGTTTTCCCGCGCTTTGTGCCGGCCACGTGTATTTGCTTCGAGTTTTGATTGGTTCACTGGATTGTCTGTGTACTTTGTAATTGGCCAGAGTAATTACTTTGCTTTTGGTTTTACGACACGCAATTGAAAGCTGCTCTTAAAATGAAATGTGATGTTACTTTTCCTGCTTTACAGAACAATTTAAAGATGAATTCCAGTCCGTACTGCGCAATCTCGGCTGCATGGTTTATGTGAGCCCACACGAAGGGAATGTTTACAAGCAAAACTAAAAATTCCGCGACAAACTTACCTTTTTCTTCATTATTAACGCCAGATATCCTTGCAGAACAAATAATAACGAGTAGAAGAACCTTGACGCTATTTCAAACCGACGTTTTAGCTCATCGGAACTTCCTGAACGAAACGAACTGTAATGGCGGACTAAAAAACGTCATGTATGCTGTCACCGAAGTGTAACGTTTCAACGAATTCAAAACAAAAACGTAAACAAACCCCGAGTCTGCGCAGTACGGACTGGAAATCATCTTTAAGTCTTAAAATCTAAAGAACAGGTGATTTAATATTTTATATAGCTAAAGTACCTGTCAGCAAATCTGTAACAGCCAGGCTAAATATCAGCAAGTTATAGGCTGATCTGAGCATCTTACGGTTTTTTAGTATAACCACACAAAGAAGTCCGTTGCTAACAAAAGCCATCAGCGCGATAATACCAAACGCTACTCGCAGAAGATAGGAATAAGCTAGAGCCGTAGGCTGGGGAGTGGTCTGAAGATTCGACACCGAGCTATTGGTGGAATTTGTTGACATCTTCGTGTGTAACATCTAAAATGAAAAGTCAAAAATAGGTTATGCTTCAGAAAGTTCTTTCGTCGTGTTCTAGAATTCAAGATGGCCCGGCGGAACATGCCTGACGAGGCTGAGATTTCAGCAAAATTTATAGCAGTAAACAAAGATATTTTTAATATTTTAACTCCAAAATCGTGCGTTCAAAGAATAGCAAAGACAGAGAATGTCAAGAAATTACCGAAAAAACGCTGGGCTTATAGAAAAACGCTGTGTTTTGAATTTTCATTTCAAATGAAAAACTGTTTTCCTCAACTGATGATTCTCATTTATTAAAAAAATCAGTTTGCTTGTGCTTAAAAGGGCTTTGTCACGGATTTTACCAGATTTTTTAACAGCAAAAATTTATATTTGTGTCACAGGAAACCTTAAAATAATAGTCCATTTTTATTAAAAAAAAAATTGCTATATTAGAGCACTGAAACTGTTAACGAGCGTCTTTGGCTGCGGATGGCTAGGATGAAACTTGAAAAAATAAGGCTTACCGGTAACTTTTTTAGTTGTTTCCGCACGTCTTCAAAATAATCGATATTTATAGCCGTAGCTTTATTTATATCCGAAAATAACTAAGATTATATTTTCCTTTAGATGCTCAAAGATACTGTTTTTATGGGTTTTAAAATTGCCTACCACTAATTTCAGAACAGTTTACACCAAAAATCTGGGAAATCCCCGTGACGTAGCAGCTCCTTTAACCAGAATCTTAAACTCATGTTGATATCATTTCAGTATAAATTTTGTGCATTTATTCTTATGGTAGAACGCGATAATATCTCGACCGCCTAGACAATGATTTCTATTATTCGAGTTTCTTGTCTGTTTGCCATGTATTCAATATGCAACATAAAGTTGGATGTTGAACGTCTCTGAAGAAAGTCTGTCGTGAACAAAAGAAACGCTTTAGACATAAATATGAATCTGGTTATAAAGCTAAGTTCAAAGTTGCTTGGAGCACTCGTGGCCTGAAATTCACTAATCCTGTCTCTTGGAGAAGGGAAAATTATCTGTTTTGTTGTTTGTCACCGTCGATACAAATTGAAAAGTTTTAAAAAAATTGATTCTACGCAATGATATGTACAACTCTTTACATTCTGTTACGTTATTCTCCCACTTTGAAACTACAGTCACTACACTTACGTAAACGAGAACAGAAAGTGAAAGGCAGTTAGGAGCCGGGTATTAAAGAAATGATTCTTTGGAAGTGTCACTGGCCCTGAGCTATCTTCTTAAGCGCATCCGTCAGATATATTTTAGAGGATCTTTATGACATAACAGCAGCTGCTTTCGCCGAAAATCTATAAAGGTCGTGCCTTCCCGTTTTATAATTACACTTGGGAACTTTTGACTTATGCAATGTACAAAATCAAACGTTAAAGTCTTGCTAGTTTGACCTTATTTTAAGTTTTCATGAGCATGGGTTTTTAAAATAATATATTTATTCAGATCGATATTTGGTACTCGATAGGTTTATACCTCCCCAAAGCAATTAGCTTTAGTTTGTTTACAAGGGCAAAGGACGATTAAGATACCAAACTTTTCTTTTTGCGATAAGGTTCGATTTGTTTGTTACTAAAAGTAACCTTTTAATGCTTGTCAAACTTCAGAATAAAGCATTACTTACCGAGTTATGGACTTACTTTATGTAAGGCAGTCCGACTCACCGTAATAGCTCTTTAGGTATCAATGACAGTATCGTTCTGCTGCTTCTTGTGTACAATAAAAATTTACAAGCGAAGGTATGTTCATCTTCCTCAAGTGCTTTTCATTGATAATTTGTTAAGAAATCCGCCCTTTGAACAAAATGGTTTTAACCGCCAGAAACGGATGCGCAACAAACACTATCGCTCGCCAAATTGCGTTTCCTCGAGTAATGTATTTTTTCTGTTTACACAAACTTTTCAAGAAGGAAGCTAGCGCTCATTTCCCACTTTGTTATGCTAATTTTGTAGAAAAACCATAATAAACTTGATCGTTGATACCGAAATTAGAAAATTTAATTTAATGGTCGGCGTTACTTTCTAAGTCGGTAGTTATCACCGGAACCTATTGGGTTTCTTTTGGTGATTGTCAACGATTCGACAAAACTGTATTTATTTTGTTGACCAAAATAAATGCGGGGGCTGTGCTAGGGTTGTATTCAGATTGTTTAAAAAGAAAATTGTGATTGCTTCCACAATATTTTACTGACTTGGCTGGCAGCTGTGTGTTTTGGTCGTTTTCAATGCATCTTTGTAACTCTCGTACTCATTGTCATGTGTTTCTTGTAATGTGTTTATTCAGATTGTGTAAAAGGAAAATTGTGATTGCTTCCAAAACATTTTACTGACTCGGCAGGCAGCTGTGTGTTTTGGTCGTTTTCAATGCGTCTTTGTAACTCTCGTACTCAATGTCATGTACTGTGTTTATTGTATGTTTGAAATTATAGTTTTTGTTAGTTATATATATAATTTTGATATCGAACAGTGCGATCGAAGTGCGAATTTGTTCTACTACCTTTTTTTAGATCACATCATTTTGCTTTATTAAGAACAATGGAAAAAACAAATTAGTGACAAAATGTGAAATCCAGTTATTAAAATCCATTGTTAAACCCAGCAATTATTTTCTGTCGCCTTTACAGTAAGGAAGTGTTCTTTGCAAGAAGTTGATAATTGACATTTGTTGGCCCACAAATAATAAAGCTTATGCACTTAAGAAAGCCAGCGGGTCATGAATAAATGATTCAGAAGAGCGACCTTGCTTTGACTACGAAAACTTGAGTTATTTTTTAAGTCTCTCTGTTCGGAGGCCGAACATTCAGAATGCAGTGTTACCATGTTAAACAAACGTGCTTTGTACAAAAAATATGTGTCCTTTGTCTTCGATATTCATCACAAACATTATTCGCTTATGGCCGAGTTTTTCATTTGTTTTTGGCATAATTGTAACGTTGACATCGATCTTTCTGTTTTACCATAGTTTTATTTACCAACGCCGCGACGGAGAAATGTTTTATATAACGGAAACTCCAAGCATCTATCGATTCTGCTTTCTTTATTAACTTGAAATTTCGTAAAAACTGAAATACAATAGGCGAAATAAAGGCTATTACTAGTAAATCTAAGCTTAATTAAAACGATCTTAACTCGAGCACGTGGGGCGTACATAATGACAATTCTAAACAACATAAATTTGTATGAGCGTAATAAATCTACTTTCGATGTAATTCATTTCGATTCATTTTATGATCCTTAGATATTACAATAGCAACAAAGATCACATACCTCTTTCCCCTCTCTTACATTCGGTTTTACAACGATCCTTCGATCAGTCAATTCTTCTTGTCTTGTCTTGTGGATCGAAAGAACGAACTAACTCTTTCCGTTTGTGG
Organism: Oculina patagonica; assembly: GCF_052425735.1. Taxonomy (NCBI): domain Eukaryota; kingdom Metazoa; phylum Cnidaria; class Anthozoa; order Scleractinia; family Oculinidae; genus Oculina; species Oculina patagonica. Next base: position 983,411 of record NC_135771.1, read on the forward strand.
CTACAGAGGTATGTTCTCGAAAACAAAGAGGTATAAAATCGACATAATAATGACGTGAATCACGCAAACAAAACTTTTTAATAGCGTTCGTTACAATAATTTTTTTAAGTTTAAAAGCAGTATTTACTGATAATCAACCAGTTAAAATCTGCCAATCAGGCCATACAATACAATACAATACAATACAATAATGATAATGATAATGCATTTATATAGCGCATTTTCCATATGTTATTTAAATGCGCTCTACATATACTGTAATTTGAAGATACAATTGTAAAGGCCAGACCACAACACCCGGAGCTTCGTGCCCTACTCTTTGCAAATAGTGTGTGGGTTCTTTAACGTCCCCGGTTAGAAGACTGAAGATACAGGAGAAGGGACCTACGGTTTATCGTCCTTTTCCGAGAGGACTAAAATGCAATACAATACAATACAATTTTATTGTCCATACGTGGGACGAGGTCTCCCTCAATGTCCGAGCCAGAGGCTCATGTATAAAACGTAGGACTTAAAATTAAGTATATGCTATGTTTTGTGAAAAATATAAATTTATTAGCCATGGCGTTTCGTATTTTCTAGCAATCCACCGTCAATAAGCACAGAACTATGCACTCAGCAGGAATTGGAACCCGATTCCAAGTCCAAGCATTTGAAATATACAGTCTCTCTCTTTCTTCACGCGTTCATTCCCCCGCCCCCCGCCTCCCCATGAAAGATGTCTGAGATTCTACCGAAAGAACTCCATGCTGGTGTCAGGCATCTAAAGAGAGATGAAGTTATCCCAGATTAACACTGGTGATTCCATTTCCGGGTAATCCATACAATGACCGAGAATCTATTAGCACCTTGTTTAATGTTAGTTAGGTTATTACACTTTTTATGCCACCTTGATTTGATGTTCCTTTCCATCGGCGGACGCTTTATCTAATAAGGGTTCTTGAGCTAACAAATATCAACTAGATTTATTGGCCATAGTCAGTTTACTTTATCCTGACAAAGTAGCTCAATGTAACTTATATGGGTAAAGGACATGTAATATAATACATTCAAACTAATTACTATAGGTAAACTGAGTTGACAAGCTTTTGCACGTGCGCAGTGATACTTAGTTAGAACATTAAGATTGAAAATAGAGGAGTAACCAGACTTAAACATATAAACAAATTTAAAAACGTTCTCTGGTTAAAAAGATTTTTAAAAAAGATAAACTTTCGGCTACAAGTCCGTCAAATTCTACAGACTAGTAGCCAAAGGCTAATCTTTTAAAATCTTTTTAACCCGAGAACGTTTTTTAAATTGTTTGACATTACGATTGTCTCTACGTACAAAGTACACGCATTTTAATAATAATAATGTTTTGCATTACCGTATTTACTCGAATAAGCGCCGCCCCCGAATAAGCGCCGCAGTCCCGATGCGGCGCTTATTTGAGAAATTCCGTTTAACTCAAAACGGCACTACAAAGCAACTTTTAAACAAACTTGGACATTTCTTTCCATAAAAAGCGATGTTTTGTGGTTCAAAGTGATTGTTTTACCGCTCGCCCATTTGTTTTCTATCCAACATTCTTAAATGTTGTGAAGGCCGCAAACTTTGCCACGACAGCTAGCGCCACTTCTCTCTTCAGCAAGAGACTAATACTGAAACTCAAAAGACGCTATTTTCGATAACTGCAAAATATTAGATTCTTTGTGGCGTCCAAATTTTAAATAAGCGCCGCCCTCGAATAAGCGCCGCACTGGAGGTGCGAAAAATTTAATAAGCGCCGCGGCGCTTATTTGAGTAAATACGGTATATTTCTATACCGTTTAACACCAGCTAGAATCGCAATGGCCCTTGGTTCTTTCAGTACATGGGTAAATTCTTTTCAATTATCAGTCCGTAGACAAATGTAAGTCGCCGGCCGCTCAACATGTACCAGCTAGGAATCGTCTCAATGTCGATATACACACTATGTTCGACTGGCTGGCTTCGTCAAGTGCATAAAATCCATTAATACTCGCCTGTACTTTCTGTTCGATAGAACATAAATCCAAGGATTTACAAAGGAATTTGCCAAAGCGAGCGCCACGGTGAAGTCCCGAAATGGAGTGCCAAAGTTTAGAATGGGGAAACTATACTGATTCAATATATAGGAGACCTCTGTGGGGAACCAACACACCGTTAGCATCGCGGAAGTGATTGCACACATTCTGAGTAGCAGACGTTTTTCTAGCTTACCTCGATTCACTCGCAGAGCACTTAACTTGTTAATTCTCACAAATATGTGAAGGAAGGCGGCCCAGGTGATGGCCGTAGGAAGGAAATATGTAAAGGAAACATAAACGATGACGACTGCAGTTTCTGTGTTCTTCTCAACGGGCAAAGGAATGAATGAGCAAGAATGCTGAAAATATCTCACATAAAAAAATTTATAACTTTGCAGACACATGCAACTCAGCCATATAAAGCCAATGCATTTATAGAGTTTCCGCTGGGAAAAGGTTGTTTGGTAGTTCCAAGGTCTTATTAGAAAAAGCCATCGTTCAACAGCCAAGCATGCGATGGTGAGGACAGAGCCTTTGCCAAATGTGAAAATGAAGAATTTAGAAAATATCAACCGGCAGAACATTTCGCCCGCCATGCCGCCCGGTATTTGATACGAAGACATGTTTATGACGTAGTTCGGGGTAATGATTATAAATAGACCTGAAAAATTAAGCAAAACAACGATCGTGTTTAGTTTTGTTAAGGTGTGCAATTTGCAAAAATTGACATTTAAGGTAAATCCTATTTAAAAATCTTATAAATTCTATTTAATCACATAGAAGAGGATACTAAGGTAGGAAAACAACGATGAGATATCATGTTAAACTAAAAAAGGAACGAGGATGGGCTCCTGGGATGGGTAAGATCGAGGAAGATTTAGAAGGATTACGAAAAACGAATTTGAAAAAAACACTGCCATATTTTGCAAAAGGTGCCATTCCTAACAAGTCTCCTTTAACTCCTGTGTCCGTTAAGTGACACGACTACGAGCATTTTACTCTCCTTAGAAGGTAAACTCTCGCTGCTTTGTTCAGAGATGCCCCTAAGAATTGACTGGTACCTATTTATACGCAAAAGGTGTGAGGTAGTATACTAGTAGTAGTGCCTAATCAAAGGCCTGTTTAAAACGTTTACTGTTTCTGGATTGACTGGTTCTAAAGACACAACACAATTATTTACTTACCCGTTAACATATCAGCGATCGCTAAGCTATAGATAAGTAAGTCGTGAGAGGTATGCAAAGTTTTTCGTTTCCTTTTCATAGCCAAACAAAACACCAAGTTACTTGCGAAAGCGAGCACTGCAATTATTCCGTAAATCACGTTAATTTCCATTTCTCTCTCAGCGATCTCGTTATCCTTTCTTAGCATACGATCTTTATAGGTGCGGTTGTTCTCTTGAAGAGCAAGAGTATTGTTTGGCATTTTGCTGAAATTTGGTATTCAACCATGAAAGATCCTTCCTTTTGTCACCTGATGTTTTAAATGCGTAAACTGGAAGGCAAGCAAATTTTAAAAAATCCGACTATATAAGAACAGTGACGTGCGTTGCATTAAAGACGCAACATGACTAAAAGCAACACAAAGCCTGTGTTTGAATTCAAGTAAACAGGATGTTAAGACCTCTTGCTAAATATATTGTTCACTGTAAGATTTAAAAGGCCATTGACGCACATAACACACTTTTATTAGGTTAATATGTCTGGTATTGCACATACCGGAGAAAACATCTGCAGGGTGCTAAAAGTTTTTACAGTTTAGGAGGTTGCCTGTTTGTACACAAACACTTCGCGTACGAGGAGGGATTTTATCTATAAGGGAGCTTTAGCAATGACGACGGCGACGCCGAGGACAACGCCAAGTGCAAAATGATTTTATATTTTACTCGAGAATCTCGCGATTATCAAGAAGTATTCAGTGTATCTATTAGTTTAGGAACTAGCCCAAGCTGAATATATGTAAAGAAAGCGTCCATTCCCAAATAAAAATACGGAAATTTAGCTGTCATTGTTCACGTTCTCCAATATACGCAGAACTTAGTCATTTTACGTTGTTGTTTCGCAGAGAACGACCAAGAAATGTACAAGGATTGAAAACGCACGTGCAGAGTTATTGTTTTGCTCATTAAACCTTTTGTTTGGTGTCGTTCTCGTTCACGTTGCCGTCGTGGTTTGCTAAAGCTCCCTAAACGAACAGGGATCATGTTTTTTACTGATATAGTCTATAAAATATTCAGTGTGATTAGAATGTCTTTACTTAGAAACTGCGTTGCTTCCCAGTTGTCATACTTTATATCAAAGCCATTATATACTTAACATATTACTATTAAAATAAAAAGAGCTCTTATTTTTCGATTGCATGTGAAACATCAACATGACCTCTAACGTTTATTTGCAGATAAAGCAACCTATCACTTTTTATTTTTAAAAGAATATTTAAAAAATGCTAAAGCTCACACTTATCAAAGGATTGTAAGTTTTTAGTTTTCCAAATACTTAAAGAAAAGTAAGCCCAATATCTTATCTTTCATTTAAACACATGATTATACACTTAAATTGATTTCACTTTAACCTTTTAACTCTGGAAGTGAAAGGGTTAAAAGCTAACGGAAGCGCAAAATAGAAACTGAATGCAAAGCAGAATTTCACTATAAGTATAAAAGAATAAATAGGAAACTTTGTACAATAAATGGTTAAGGATCTAAAACTAAACTCCTGTGTTTTGGTGAATGACGAATCAACAAATTTCAAGTAAAAATCATGACAATTCCCACTTCTCAGAAAAGAAAAACTGAGAGTGCACTCGCTGGTTGTAGGTGTTTGGTTTTCCGGTGACAGGTGTTTCTTGCTTTGCGTGCGAATCAAGCAGTTTGGTATCGCACTTTGTTGCCCTACAGGCACGAGACGAAAAATAGAAACCTCTTGTGCCTCGGCCTCTACTATAATTACCCTTTCTAAACCGCGTGTCCCATGGGCAATATTTTAATAATAATCCTTCTTAGACAGGGTCGCCATGGAAGGTTGAAAGTTAAAAGACCATTACCAGTCACTGGCTAGGCCATAAGTTTGACTTTCTTCGTGGTAACCAGTATAACAAAACAAAAAGCTCCCTATTATACGTTTTAAGCGGCTTGTCTACAAACTAATACAATTACATACTAGTTATGCAACGCTTTCGAGTGGTATACTATGGAATATCCCACGAGTCACTTGTATTTTCTTGGTATACACACGAGCCTTTAAGCGAGTGTGTATACCAAGAAAATACAAGTGACAAGTGGGATATTCCATAGTATACCACGAGAAAGTGTTGTGTAACTATTTTATACCATGTCATAGAAAATACGCTTACTAAATTTCGTCGAGAATACAGTCGCAGCGCACTATGGGAAGGTTGGGTTGAATACCGTCGAATATACAACGGCTTTCCCGTATTCTGATTGGCTGTATTTTCTATGGCATGGTATAAATCTTAATACGAACTGCAGCTAACACTGAACGCCTGATGGTGTATTTTAGTAAAGTCTGCGAAACAGCTACCTACATTATCAAGAAGGTTAGTTCAAGCCAATCATAAGCAGGCATTAAAATAGAGTACACTTGGCAGCGTTAAATTGATAAATTAAAGAAATACAGAACTGACAATACTGCCACAGAAAATACTCGTATCTGATTGGTTAAAGCAAATCAGTTTATTTTCAAATGTATTCAATAACGAATAAACAATTATGTCGATCAGCTCAGAGTTTCGCCGCGCCAAACTCTACTCATTTTTTAGTCCGTTTTCGCGCCTCTGCAAAAAAGACTGAATAAACCATTTGACACCGATGCCAGTAGGATCAAAGAAAGGCATTCACGTTGGGTGACAAGAAGTTTTACTTTAAAAAAGCTTAATTTCAAAGCATAAACTAGCAAAATAACGCGGTGAGAAATGTCCGTCCTTTTTTCCTGAAAATGTACCCTTTTCCGGAACAGAAGCTCATATATTACGGTAGCAGTTTTATTGAAAAAAAATTGACCTGTGAACAGAGTCAGGGAAGGACACGTATGGTTATAGATTTCAGTACTAAACAAATAATAATAATAATAATAACGGGTCAGAAATGTTTAGCTAAGAGGAATAGTTCCCTCTACTAACTGTTTGTGGACACCAATCCAAAACCTAACTAAAACTTAATTACAACTATTTCATAAACAATTAAACATTATAAAAAAATTTACTCACCGATATGGTGTACTATAAAGGTCTGGTTATAATACGGAGATTGTATATTTATATAATTCACAAATCGCCAAAGTCATGGTCTCAAAAGTAAAGTCTTTGATGTCTTCAAAAGAACGCTGGTCAAGCGACGTTTCATGGTTTTCAGTTCCTCGTACTAAAAAGTAATTGTTATTCCACGCATGTTGCAGTCGTCAGTAGCGTCTCACAATCATGCTCAGGGTCTTAAATATTGCACAACCGATCAAAGAAATGTTCAGTGGTTTTTGTTTTTCCTCCCGCAGAACTGTTTAGAGGTGGCCACTGTTGTTTGTTGGCTTTTATGCATGACTGTCTATTGACTCTAATGCTCATGATTTGCCATCACGCGGCAGTCAGAGTGTCCCTATTAAGATAACTGCTGCAGGGGCAAGGACACAACTACAAATCGTTTAGTGTTCGCATTATTCACTACACTACAGGACTGCTTGGTACCTTTTCTGTTTCCTTCTTGTTTCCTCCCGCAGTACTGTTTAGAGATGGCCACTGCAGTTTGTTGGCTTTTATCCATGACTGTGTATTGCTCATTTTCTCGCTATCAGGGAAGTCCGAGTCAGTGCCACTACTAAAATAGCTGCTGCAGGGGCGAGTGTTCCAAGAAAGGACACAACTACAAATCGTTTAGTGTTCGCATTATCCACTACACTACAGGACTGCTTGGTACCTTTTCTGTTTCTTTCTTGTTTCCTCCCGCAGTACTGTTTAGAGATGGCCACTGCAGTTTGTTGGCTTTTATCCATGACTGTGTATTGCTCATTTACTTGCCATCAGCGCCGTCCAAGTGCCACTATTAACTGATAACTGCTGTATAGGCAAGTGTTCCACGTAAGGACACAACTTCAAATCGTTGTTGTCGCGTTATACCACCTGGCACTGCAGGACTGCATGGCACCTCTTCTGTTTAATTGGCTTCGGAGCAAGCTATGTTGCTAAAAGAAGTCATGGTCGACAAGCTTAAACTTGAGGCTTGTGGCATCTGACGAAGTCTAAGAACATACGAACCGTCAACTTGATTGACATTTATGCTTGTTTGGTCAACATCAGATGAAAACGAATATCGTGATCTCCGTTTTCGCACCAAACCAAAGCACAAACTACCGATCCTGGAGCTTCCCACGTTGAATTTTATGCAGCAAAGAAGACGGACAAATTCTCTTCTGTATTCCCTGTTACTGAGGCAATAAATCCACGGATTGAGGCAGGAGTTAGACATGGCCAAAATGCTTGTAAATAAGTTCACTTCAAAAGGAAGTTCCAAAATTTTAAACTTAAACAGAATAAAAAAGGTTTCGGTTGGAAACCAACATACTGTCAAAAAGAAGGCTGCCAATGCACACATGCGCAGTAGTCGTTTAGTGGCTTTGTTATTGTCCAAATGGCGACGAATGTTAGGTTGGCGCATGTGCATCCAGATATGTCCAAAGGTCACCCACGTGACAATGCTTGGTATGTAGAACGTGATGACCACGTGAAGCAGAATAAGGATCCGCTCAGCCTCTGCTCCATAAAATGGTGTAACGAATGTGCAAAGACCATCTACAGTCACTTCAGTGATGAAGAGTTCGTTGATCTGAGTTATTGCAGCAGAGGCCCATATCAAAGTGATGTACATATACAGACGCCGCTTGCTGAAGGCTGTTTTGTAGCGGATAGGTTTGACAATGGAGTACCAACGATCTATAGCCAAGCACATTATGGTGGACGTGGAAGCTTTGCCAAAAATAAACAAGATGTAGGTTGAGCCAATCAAGCGACAGTAAACCTCCCCTGCCAGTCCACTGAGATAAGGAAATTGTTTTCTGTCGATTAAGTAATCCGGTGTAGCAACAAGGAATATTCCTGATTATTGAAAAAAGAAAACAATGTTACTTAGAGTTTCCTATTTTTAATGATATAACTTAAGGTTACTATTGTAAGCGGCTACTTATTTTAGCGATTTTAGCGAGTTGGGTGAAAATCGCTAAATTTAGTAGTTGCTAAAATGTGTCTTGGTCAAATTTAATACTCGTTATATTTAAGTACCCCCGCCCCAAAGAAAAACGAAATTGAACAAAGTCAACTTAAAAAATTCTTTTTAAACTGGATGCCGGTAACTTTGTTCTTTCTTGCAATGCAAATGTTCGTTCAATTTCAAGTGAGTTTGTTCTTTTACTGAACATTTATTTCCATCATAGCTATATGTTCATTAAAAACTGGTTTACACGATACCACTATTTTTTTTAAAAATTTTCGGAAAATCGCTAAATTAAATAGTCGCTAAATCTTGCTTAGAAAAAAATCGCTAAAATTAGTAGCCGCTAACAGAAGTAACCTCAAGGTAGATAAATATAATTGCTTTCCATGGCCTGTTTACAAAATTATAGATTCCAAAGAACAATTCCTGCACTGATGTCAAACGCAGTGTTTCTGTGCTGAATGAACGCAACTTCCGGCAAAATGATTTTCAAATCGATCTCTGATTTATCTTTTTGATATTTCTTAGAATCCGGTCTAAACATAATTTGTTCACGGTATAAGCCATAAAAGAACAGACACATTTAGCGAAAAATTTAAATAAGCTATTAAACTTGATCGACGTTTCCAGTTGTCTGAAGTGCTCTGTTACATTTTAAACCTTGAATTTTTGAAGTATGAACTTTGAAATTATACTGAAAGTGCGGTCACCTAGTGTGGATTACCAGGATTTTCTAGCGTTTAGTATTCATCACATACAGTGTCTTATGGTTTATTCACCTGCCAAGATGCTTTGCTGAACAAATTTTCGGGTCAACAAAGCTAACAGATATATGACATAAAAGAAAAAAGAAAAGAAAAGACATGCAAAATGATGGGTAAAATTTGAAAACCTTACTCTGCAGAAAGGAAACAAAGGCATTGATAATACTATTGTATATTATTTATAACTATTTTTGGCATAGTAGTGCTACAATTTGCACAATGAGCCGCGTTTTTTATTAATGCAAAGTTGTGTGAAACACAAGTACGTCAAGTAGTTATCACATAATCTCGTAAAGCATACCTGTAAGCATATCAGTAATAGCCAGGCTGCAAATAAGCATGTTGTATGGCTTATTTAACATCGACCGTTTCATAAATATCACCAAACAAAGAAGTAAGTTGCCAAAAAATGAAAGAGTAGCGATAATTCCAAACGAAGTCTTCATCACAACTCCGTAGTCTTTAGCATCAGTCTCATTTCCAACATTATTAGGAACAGTTACGTTATCTCCAAAAAAATCAAGTGCATTTGTAGAGTTGTTCATCATTCTCAATTTCGTCGGCAGCAAAAGGTAATTCAATTTATCTCAAGGATATTCCGTAACAAACGTCGTTACGAAGTTGGTCGGCAAATACTTCTTCAATATCTTATATTTGCAAAGGTGCCAACTGCTTTGTAAGCTTTACGATGATTGGTCCAGAAGAACTTTGCTTTCTGGCGTATGTCAAAATCCGTGATAAAAATCTGTTCTTTTGTACATAAAGTTATAGAAATGACAAAATTCTGTCGACAGCATTTCCCTTGAGCCAGTATAAATACTATTTACTTTTGGAAGCAAACTTTCTTCGGATAAAAATTATTGATGTGCAATGAGAGAAATCCTGCCCTGGAATGACAAATTGCCTTTGAAAAAAGTTATCGTGATGAATGAAATGGCGTTGTTCAATATGTAACGAGGGAAATTAATAAAGTACGAAAGTGGGTGATTCCGTCAAGTTTGTCAAATGAACTAAACATATTCTCTGGTACACAAAGTGAATGAATAGCCAATACATGTCTGAGTTCTTGCCCTTGAGCAAGATGTTTCTAAGAAAAGTTATTTCGAATGGTTATTTATTTCTGTTTGTTTTATTGTTGTGGTGGCGTTTTTTGGCGTCCCACGTTTACATTTTCGTATAATCTGTTCAGATCTTCTATATGTTGTTATGACTTAGAGATGATTGATTTAATTAAAACTGCCACATGCGTGGCCAATTTTCTCCAAGTCGTGTGTATTGTTGAGTTTTAACCTTCTCAACCCTTCGAAGTATCTTATTCAAGCAAAGCTCGCGTCAAAGGTCGTTTTTTCTAGGAACATGCATCGATATAAAGTTACTGATTTTTGTTAAGAAAATTGAGTTGTTTTCTCCTTAACTGAATTTATTTGCCAGCAGATCACTATTATATACAAAATGTTCCTTTAAGCTACAGACATTTATTTTGGCGAAACTCTTAAATGATGCATGTTATGAAAAAGGGGACTGAATCCGTTTGGGGTAATTTAGTAACACTGGTGATTCTAAACGTATATCCCAAGTGTTAATGCTGCGCGTTAGATCGCGGTTGCTTAGCTAAATCGATGTCATTCAAATATAAACATGCCATCCATTTAGCAAAAATCCTCGTTCTAATGACAGTTTTTTGACGTTATCGTGTACAGATGTTGAAGACCCTCTACACGATGATTAAGACTTCCAGTTTCGAAGTTAATTCTATTTTCAAGGCGGTATTTATGATATCTTGCAGATCTGCCTTATTTCAAATTGCGAGATCTGGGATTGATAAACTTCACGTTGATTAAAATTTTAATTTTGATTCTGTTACTGTTTATAAAGGCAATGACGTCATGATATAAGCCGCTAAATCTCGCTTAAAAGGCAAATGCGACGTTCTGAAAAAGAAAATATCTAAGATTCCCTACTGACAGTAAGAAAAAAACAATAAAATGTTGTCTGATTCTTGTTGTTCCAAAAACATAATAGCGACCTTTTGTTTGGACTGTACGAGTACAAGATTGAGCACGAGAACGAGTTTTCAAACCAAATTCGTGTGCCTCCTTTAATCACTTATCACACCAATCTTATCCCTAAAGTTAATTTATGTGTTAGTCAGCAACAGGAAAGAGTTATAGTTCGGGGATACAATAATCTCGAAATTCAAAAGTCGTACTCGTACTCGATCTCGTACTCTTAGTTAAATTTAAAGGTCCCCAATTACCATTTAAGTATTGGATTCAAACTTCTCATTCTTAATATTCTGAAACAAAATACACCAAGATATTTAAAATGCGATTGTTTCTTATGATTATTTCCCACGCTCGTTCTTCACGGATGCGCGAGCCAATAGCTCCACCGAGAAAACTGGATAGTTTCACTAATGAATGAATGACTTCAAACATCAGCCAAGTAACTGACTACAAATAAACCACACAGTTTTGCAATCTCCGTTTGCACGCTTTGCCGATTTTAGTGTTGGTCGAATGTTATGACAAAGTATTTTGTACAGTATTAAAACAATATGAAAATTAGCTAAGCTTTTATTTTGTCACTAAAATGGTCAGTAGTCGAATATAATGGCAAAGTATTTTGTACAATATTAAAACAATATGAAAATTAGCGTAACTTTTATTTTGCTATTAAAATGGTTTAAGTACTAAAGATTTCGTTTGGTTGGAAGGAGGCGTTTGATTTCTTCTTTTTTTAGTGATAAAAAATAAAACAAAAACCTCAGTAATATTCACATACAGGTAAAGTCTGCTTCGAGCCTAGTGGCCCATACAGGCCGGAGCTTATCCCGGTTTCCGTAGCATTAAGCGACTAAGAGTATTGCTACTCCCCCCGGATGGGATGCTAGTCCATCGCAGGGTTACCCCCCAGCAGTAAATTCGCCGGTACCCATTTATACACCTGGGTGGAGAGAGGCACTGTGAGAGTAAAGTGTCTTGCCCAAGAACACAACGCAGCGCCCCGGCCAGGCCTCGAACACGGGCCGTTCGACTCAGAGGCGAGCGCGCTAACCATTAGACCACCGCGCCTCCCACATACAACAACATACTAACTGGTGATACAAACCTGTTAACATATCTGTGATGGCAAGGTTCAAGACAAGAAGGTTGTAAGTTTTAAACAACAAACGGCGACGCTTGCAGATTGCCGCACATAGAAGCAAGTTGCCCAGGAAAGAAAGAACTGCAATATTCCCAAACATAAATTTAAAAGCGTAAGCTTCGTTTTGATGTTGTCGCGTCGGAGGAAGAAAACTTTCGTTGCCCTTCGAGCAGTTCGTAGAACCATTTTCGAGACCATTTTCCTTTAAGCTGAAGACTCCGAGGTTCATTCTGTTGTTGTTAAATTTCATATCAACATTGATAATATTTTTTTGTTTTTGGTTATAAGTGAGTTAAAAGTGGTGAAAATTAAAGTCGGTATACTTCTGATTGACATGAGTGTCACATGTTGCAGCTGCTTCTTTGTATACAGCCCGGTCTTTAAAGAATAATGGTGTAAACTAAGCAAACAGTTAGGTTAAAGCAAAATTTACAGCGTTAAAAGAAGCAAATCTACTTATAATTTACTTGTTATTTGTTTAAGTAAATTCTATCATCTGAGTTCCACCCGTTCATTAAAGGTAATCCACCAGAAAATTTGAAAATACAATGAAACAGACTGAAAGGATGTTATGTAATAATGACATGTCGTGGCTCCCATTTCCGTGTTAGAAGTAATAATTGTATTAAAGCAAATACGGTTGTGTCCACCAAGCACAAATTACTCTTTTATCATAATTTTGTGCCTACTGCACATGTGCCGATAGAAACTTAGTAAAAAAGTTAGTACGTACGTAAACAGGAAGTTAAATCACTATCGTCACCGTTTCGTTATTTTATAATTTCATCGTTATTCAACCAGTCAGTCAGTCCGATCAAAATAGTTTGAAGCGTAAAACAGCGAAGCGCGATCCTGCTTTTTTTTTTTAAATTGCTTTCAGCGAGAAATAATTATCAAAGAGTAAAATGAGTTCGTAGTGAATAATTGGTGCCTTTTTGGTCGTTCTTATTCTATATTGTAATAAGCTGTAAGGTTTCTTCGTTTTTGAAGCTTCATGACCATGGCAGTAATTTTGGTTAATAGAGTCCTATTATCAAGGAAGGATCTCGAGTCTTGCTTTGCAGTAATACATTTCACTGGCTACAAAGAAAGGCCAAATGTTATAACACAGTGAACACTTCAAAGCAAAATTATGTGGATGTAAAGCACAGCTATCAGGTATATAAGTCATATAAAAGTAGAATAAATAAGGTAAAACAGCGCGAGAATAAATAAGGTGTTTTTTTCGGTTATTATTACTTCTTTGGTGTATTTTATATCTTAGGAAATTATTATTTTTAATATTCTTTCAATTTAAAGGTAATTTTGTACATCGCAGAATGACTTTAAAGAACGTGGCGTAGCTCCTTTAACAAATTAACTTTTTTAAGTTTCTGTCATCTTAATGATGTAAATTGTGCTTGCAGCCTGGTGTCTTCATCTGGCTATGTAAACGTGTCCGCGAGGTTTCAATTTCTTGAATGGTGTATGGATATCTTTTGAATCCGTCTTTAATACATTTTTGGCAGGTAAACAGAAAGATGTCATCATGAAAACCCGGCCATCATCTTACTTGATTGACTTCAATTGGACGCATTTCGTTTTTTAAATTATAGAGCGTAGATTATAATCTTGTTGTATTGACCAGGACCTTCAGTGAAATGAAACTCTCAATACATCCTCAAAGATTGCCATCTTATCTTTTATTGACTTTTCGTCAAAGGGAGAGGTTATAAAAATGACATATGATAAGGAAATATTTAAACTGAACGCGGCTGCATTACCCGGATACAAACATATCTCTGACAAGTTACTTTAAGATTTTTTGACAAAGTTTGAGTGACGTTTGATTGGCTACGAAATAACTTTGCATAAAAGATACACAAAGTTCGCTGTAAAGGACATCCCGTCAGTATATCTATGATGGCAAGATTAAATAAACGTAACACAAAACAAAAGCATACCATGGACATGTTGAAAAGAAAGCTTTTGATGCCTGCAGATTATAAGAGAACGTTGCTAAGGAAAGAAAGAGCTGCAATATTTCAAATACGTAATTCATAGTTTTTATTTTAAAGTCGACAGTGTAATTATGTTGGTTAATTTGTTGAAGAGAACTAGAAACTTCCCTTAATTTTATTGACGAAATGTGCTCAGGTTCCAGTGTGCTCTCGGCATGCCGGGTATTATTGTTTAAAATACTCAGAAATGATTCATTTGATTTGTTCAGTTCGTATTCAAGCAGTACAATCGATGAAACACCAATGAACATTCACAGTTTTTGTGGAAAGCGAGTGCTTACCTTTAATGAGTACTCGCAATTAGGTTTTAGTTTCCCTTGATATCAATATGCAAATTTTATTTCTCTTACCATACCACATATGTTTTCTATTCATCAAAAGTAATTCAAAATTCTTGCTATGCTATAACCACACGTAGGTAAAATTTAAAATGTCCTGTGAAAATATAGTATTGAATTTATCAGTGCGCGTGGGAAAGGCATACATCAGTAACGTCCAAGGCCGCATTCTCTTTGAAATGAAGACAACTTCTTGTTGATATCTGATATACTGATTTAACTTATTGTTTTTTGCTACCACCGTTTTAGTTTGTTTTTGTTTTATATTGCTTTTGAGTTTTATGTTGTATGGAATTGACAAACACAAATAATGCGAACCAACTTTAAGGACACTGTCGACACTCGGTAACTAAGATCTCTTTAGCTTCCTTTACTAACCTGTTAACATGTCTGTAATGGCGAGACTTAACACGAGCACGTTGTACGTCTTGGAAAGCAGTGACCGACGTCTGCAGATTGCCACACAAAGAAGAAAGTTGCCAAGGAAAGAAACGATTGCAATGCCACCAAAGATAAACTTGTAAACATCGCTGACATTATAGTCAACCTTGTCGTGGTAGGGCCGGGTAGGAGGAATAGAACTTTCTTTAGAGGATGCGCTTGTGTTATAAGTGATTGTGGCGTTCATCTTTCAAGCGATGTAAATCCTCATCAAATTGGATCTCAAAGTCTCTTAATCAGAGAAAGAACTCCAGCAAGCACCGTGGATCCAGTAGCTGGTTTTATTTATTGATTATACACCTGCGTGTCTTTCGTAGCTTGTTATCAGCTGACCTTGTCAGTTTTTTTTTTGTATTTTTGTTTAATTTTCAAACTTTTGTCCCAAGTCAATCGTGATATTCTTTAGGGTTTTTTCTTATACTGAATACATTTTACACAAATTTCCCTAGCTTGCCATAAAATGCATTTTGTGCTAAAAAAAAGTCTTTCATTTTAGTTATTTTGATTAATATTTTGCTTTTTATAATTACAAAAGCTCTCTCCTGTGAAATGTTTTCTTCATAAAAGACATAATAATGATAGAAGAAGTGCTTTTCCTATCCTTTAAGGAACATATCACGGACTATTTTGTTGCTTTTTCATTTCAGTTCAAAACAGTGACTTAAGAATGTTTTGATGTTTTTGTAAGAAGTATTGCTAGGGGTTATCACAACTTTGAAGAGGTTAGGATGATTTAATCAAGTTACACAAGGAGACTTTAAGTGGTATTCTGTGTTCTTATGAATCAGGTTTTATTAATGTCAAGATGTTTCCTTGAACGCGAAGGTAGTCTCAATTAACTTCAAGTTTTAAAAATATATTTTTTTTTTATCAAAAGGCAATTTGCCGCAAGGTATAAATTTAAACTTTTAATTGAATTTCCTAATAATAATTTTATTTGCCGTCGGAAATGCAGGCGTTCGATCCGTTATCAAAATAAATACTTTATCTACGAGTTTCCTACGTGTTTAAAAACTCAATGACTCTATTCCAAAAAAACACAAAGGTGACAAAAAGTGAACATTCAGCGCATGGAAAGCAGAAGTCATGCATAAGCCTGTCATAAACCACGACTTCCCTTTCACATAAAATTGAAATAAAATAAAGCATGAGCTTTTGTG
>NC_135771.1:1700004-1792317 GCF_052425735.1 Oculina patagonica
TTTGTTGAAATTTACTGCTCGTCCAAGTTTGCCCTTGAAGGTCTGACGGAGAGTTTGGCGCCAACACTTCGTCAGTTCAATATCAGGTAAAATAAATGCTAAATTTTATTAAATAATTGCAATAACCAAGCTACTGCACGCGTTGTGATTGGCTGATGCCTGTCACCTATTAAAGTACAGACGCACAGATGACGTCACTGCGTGGTGGGACTAGGCCTTTCTCGATTATGCTAGTAAAACTGGCATTTAATGCTACTAGAAATTCTCGCATAAAGCCAAAAAAATGCTAAAATAATGCCTGATTTCTTTAAAAAATGCCACTTGAATTCCAAAGAATGCTTTGTTTTATTTCAACCAAAACGTACGAACTCTTACATTATATGCTCATATCAACAACAGGTGATACTTAATAATTGTTTGTTTATAAAAATAAGAAATAAAAAAGTATATTAATTTTTTTTTTAAAAAAAATTAAAAAAAACACACACGTAAGTAACACAACACAAGTACACAAGTAACACAACGCACAAACAGTCGAAACAGACAGAAAACAATCAAATTAGTAATCAAAACTGTGGAACTTTAGGATTATTTATCCTTTTGAGTTCTGAGTGCTGAAATCTGGATCACAGTCATGAAAAATGACAGAAAATGCTAGCAATTCTTTTTCAAGAAAAAACGAAAAAAAAATGCTCGTTTTCCCAAAAAGTGCCGAAAAAAATGCTAGCATAATAGAGAAAGGCCTAGGTGGGACTCGCGCGCGTGATCAGAAGATCACAGTTTTCCTCGAGCTTAGCTCTCCTCTCGGAAAACTGTTCGCTTCTCGGAACAGATCTAGATAAAAACCGCGGACAAATATCAGTGCATATTTTCGCCTCAGATGAAGGCTATTGTTTATATGAGTACTGACTTTCCAAATAAGCACACGAGTCTTATTTTCACTCAGGTGTGTGTCAATCATCCCATACAGCAGAGTAATCATATAAATTCCTAGTCACTTCATTAAAACCACGTTTCCCCACTAGCTGGCAACAGTGGGACAATGACAGGTTTGAAACGGGTTACCGTATTTTTCTCGATGAAACGCCCTTGGCGTTTATATCAAACGTGGCCTGATTGACCCAGCGTTTATTTTACTCCTGCCGTTTTTTGAGATAGGTGGTTATGAGGATATGGTTTTTATTGATTTCTGTTTGATAAAAGTATATCATGCCATTTTACCTGCAGTTTATTACACTTTTAAAAAATGCTTGAGAGGCTTATTTTAAAATTAACAACTCCACCTTAGAGACCCAGCTTTTAATCGAGAGAATACGATATATATATACTTGGGTTGGGTAAGAGGAGGTAAGGGGGGGAGGACTTCTTGGAGTTTTTGGTAGAGGTGTGCCATTCCCTTCTCTAAATTCTGATTCTATTACTAGTCGCCTTTGCAGCTGTTATTTTGGTCGTCACGCAACGCTCTCCCCACTGACTGGTGACTTCTCCTCACTGGTGGGGGAGGGAGCGTTGCGTGACGACCCCAAACAACGGCTGCGCGCGAAAGAAACTATCCTATTGCAGGCCAAAACAAACAAACAAAAAAGATAAATTTCCATACCCGTTTTTCAGACATGGCCTCTAAAATCCATAACCATACCCGGACCTTTCTTATCAAGCTTTTCACTTGTATTTGCTATCAGATGCTGCTTGCTGGAGCCAGGTCCTGTTGAGACTCCTATAGTGCCGAAGGCGAGCGACTGGTGCCAAAATAGCGTCGACGTAACAACCACTGACCCGAAGACCAGAAGGCTCATGGAAATCGCTTTTGCAAGTATCGATCGCACATTCAGCAGTGCTATGCAGAGCTCCGAAGGAGTCGCGCAATTTGTAAAAGACATAATTTTAGGCGAAAAGAAAGATTTGCGATGTCAAACAAACGAGAAGTTTGCGCCAGAAGACATCCCTGCTAAATTGGCTGACCGCACGGGAAATAAGTCGGTTGATATTGTAACCAAGCGTTTCTTTGGCGAGGAACAGTAACAAGGAATATTTCTGTCGGCTATTTATTTCTTTTTCTTGATGTACCTTAGTTCATAAAGTGCCAAATAGGTTCTTCATATGTAGCTTTTGAAATAATGATGAATAAAACATTCCGACAAACACAAATGGGCAAGAATAGCTTGACCCTGAACCCCTTTAAACTTTAAAGAATGATAATTAGTTCATCATGCTAGCGCTTTTGTCGCAACTAGTGATTATTACGGATTTTTTTGACTTAATTCAACGTAAACTCAAAGGAAACCATTTTCAATGTTAATTCAAAGTTGAAAGTCGAGCTGTAGCTACTTTTATTTTCAGTACAACTGGTAAAGAAATTTACATTTTTCAACACGGATCTCAGCATGATTTTTTTCAGAAAATGAATTGTTTGTTTTTTGCCCCAATTTTGCGTAAATACATTTATTTTCATGTTGAGAACAAAGCAGTCTTAAGGAAAATAACTTAGGAACCGGGGCTATCTCGCACCCACATACCCCCAACCCCAAGTCTAGTTCATTAAGTGTGATCGTCCGAATGAGGATAATTCTGAAAACAGCTGTTGCCAAGCGGTTGGTCACTGATGTTACGACAACCAAACCGGGAGTCACCTTCAGAGGTGTAGCTAAAAAATTAGGCTGTCACAAGCTCCAATATTGTGCAAAAAACGCGCTTGAGAACCCGGTTGAAAACTGGGAAAAACAAAAGCAAAAGCAGGACTCTTAGGAGCAATGTCACGGCATATTAAGTCATTTTTCTGATTCCTGTCAAATTAAAAGAAACCTCAAAATAATAGTTTTCTAACATAGAAAAACAGCAAAGGAGTAATGAGAAGGCAAAAATAACCAAGAATGGTTCAGACTGATAAAGATTAAGACAAATTTCGAACGACAGTTTTGAAAAACTTTGCCAATTTTTCAAAAAGTGTTGTCCATGATGTAGCTCCTTTAAAGTTGTGCAAGTGAATTTTTGGAAGGAAAGACTTGGGTTTATTTTCTTCGCGTTCTGTCGAAAACTCGGTTTCCAACCATGAAAAACTGAACGTAAATCAAATTGCGCAAATTGTATTTCAACCTCGTTACTAAACTACTACTATTTTGCAGTTTTATTTGATCCAGTTGTCCGATTTTACGTTAAGCTCTAACGTCAGCATGCAAATTTTTCTTAATGGTCCCTGTATTCGTTTGGAGAATGCTTAATTGGTTACCCAGCTATATGATTAAAGCAGTTTGACTATTCGTCTAGTTCCTCAAACCTGAAAAGCTTCATTTGTAAAGGTCGGAAATGATAGCCTGCGTAGCAGGCGGAAAGGGGAAGGGAAGGGGAGGGGTAAAAAAAAAAAAAAAAATGCGAATTCCCTTCTCCCTCCTTTCCCCCTCCCGCGCCCCCTTCTCTTTTCTTTTTGTTCTTAAGTTTAAGTAACATGATTCGCGGTGTCTATCGCGACAAAATCACAATATAGTACGGCACAATTTGTTCCAGATCTCGTTATCGACTCGACAATGATCAAATAAATAGGAAGAGCAAGCTTAATCACACGGTGTGTGCTGGTACTAGCCACTGCAGCAGGCAACTGATTGCTCTTCTCATAGACTGTTCACAGCCCTCTATTTTTTCGTGTTTTTTCGATCGATGAGCGCGCGGTGAGAATGGCGAGAGAACTGGACGCCAGCGCAAAACGCGCAAAACGCGCACTCGCGCTTCACGCTCGCTTCGTTTGCTTTTTTGCGTTGAAAAATCGAGAGGTTGTAGTCTACTCTTCTCATAAAGAAATAAACAACTTTAATAAACGTACGTGTACCGAACAAATCAACGAATTGTCAAACAACTTATGAAATTTTATTTCCAAGGGTGATTATGATCCATTTTCTCCTTACAAGCAGACAGGTGACGAGTATGAAGAGAGTTATGACGTAACGAATAACTTGTACTACCGGGGGGGGGGGGGGGTATTCCTGTAATTTTCGGATAGGTGTGTGCTGCGAAGGTTCTTAAACCCTGACCCTTTTTTAAGGATGAAGAAAACGAGAATTGATACCTTTTTAACTGTTTTAAGGCCTAAAATAAAAAAAATGGCACCCTATTCAAGGGAAAAACAAAAACTAAAAATGGCGTGAACGGGTCAACTCTATTTCGTTTTTAAAGCCTTCAAAGTTAATCTGACTAAACTAATACTTTAACGGACAGTTCAGTTTTACAACATTCTTGTTTAACTTGTCTCGCAACATTGTTGCATTGCAAGTTGAACGAGTTGTTGCCCGTATTACTACCGCGCGCTCAACTTGTCTCGCAACAAATTTCGGTGTTGCAAGTTGAAAACATTGTTGCAAAAAGTAGAACTCGGTTCTACTTTGTGCAACATGTTGCTGCAACTTGCAACATCGAAATTTGTTGCGAGACAAGTTGAACAAAAATGTTGCCCGTATTACCGGGCCTTTAGCTGGTCGTTTACGCACTGCAATTTTAGCTGATGCAATCAGTGTGAACCCTGTCAAAGGATCACACCGGGAACACAATGTCAAAAGAGGCAGAAATGACCCTATTTAAGGATCGAGAACCTTAAAAATCCATACCCTATCCCACGGGACATACCTATATAACCCATATATATGGGAGTGCCCCCCCCGGGTGTAAAGACAACTTATTGTAACTGTCTTTTAAGGAAATCTCTGCGTTTCTGTGCATGACGCAGAAATCAGTGCATGTCAAGCTTCATGTTCAAAGGGTTTCACAGTTTACTTTTACGTTTCATCTTTTACTTTTCTTCCCCCTGTTGTTCAAAGAATCGTTTCCCCAATAGATCAATGAATTCATTAGTGAAGGGATCTTTCATTTTGGCGGCAAGCTCGTCAGGAAGAAAGTCGACGTTTGTGTAACAACGGAAGTTGGTGTTTTGGCCCAGAATTATCTCTTTGACAATGGCTGCTATTTCGTTCGCTTTCAATGACTTAGTTTTCATCTCCTCCATTCCAGCAATCCCCATCTTCATTAATTTCTGTGTTTTCTCATCAGCGGTTGAGTGGTCTAAGGTTTTGCCCCAGTCTGCTCCAGTCTGAAAGAGCGGGGTCTCTACGGGACCTGGTTCTACTATTGTACATCTATTGAGGCAAGACAGAGAAAAAACACACTGGTTTAAACTCATAGCTGTAAACATCGTGGAAAGTAAGCAATTGTGACTTCATGTGTTGTTCTGCTAAATGTTTTTAATCGTGAGAATTCAAGGTAGATAAACTGGGCATGTGAAAGACGAAACTGATGACAAAACAAACGCCCTTCACTTGGCCCTTTTTGGCTTGTGTGAACTGCCTGGATCCTGAAACTTAAATCTACATTATCTTTTGCTATGCTATGACAAAATCTCAACCCCTTCCGTCTATCTAGAACATAGAGAAGAAATATTGAAATATTTTCATCGGATTTTCAAACCGCAATTTACCAAAGTAGAAACCATTTGATTTTGCATTCACGTAAACCTGTTAATTTGTACATGCAATTTAAAACATAGAAGAATTTAGCGATCCCTATTGCCCTGGGCCCGGTTGTTCAAAGCACGATTAAGCTAATCCAGGATTAGCGTGAAATTTGATTTCAATTTTATAACATTTCGTTGAGGTTTTCTGTTAATATTTTCTGTCCCCCAGTTTTGACGTGGACCAATCTCAAACTTCAAAAAACATTAGCTGTGGAAAACCCTTTAAAACAAGAGAAATTAAAACCTCGATCATCCTTTAATCCTGGGTTAGCGTTAATCGCCTTTCGAACAACCCGGCCCAGGTTTAAAAATTGCTGGTTTTCACTGTCACGCAATCAAAAAATTAATTCGAAACCATTCAACTACAGAAGCTATGAATTTCAAATGTTATAGACGAGAAATAGATAAACAATTTCTCCAAGTTTCAGGTCTGTGCGGTGTACCATTCGCGAGTTATTTGCTGAACCTTTCCACGCAAATTTATAAAGCTCAGTATGGAGATGATGGAGATGCCATAACTGTGTCCTGCCGAGGGACACAAATATGGCCGCCGTGATGTCAGAGAAACCATCTGGAACTCAATTCTGCTTACAACAGCGGCAATCTTTGGTTCATGAGCTAGTACAGTTTCACATCAACACCACTTATTATATCTGAAATGGTCAATCTGCTGAAAATGGAAAGGAAAGGCCTTTTTCAAACAAAACAGCTTTGTCACGGCACTCAGCTTGCAGGGACGGCAGAGCATTTTTCTAAGTGGGGGGGGGGGGGTTTGACTAGTGACAGTGACTTTAAGGGGGTGGGGGGCTTAAGAGACTCTTCTCTTAGTAAGTCTTTATTTTTTCGGAAATTCTGGGGGGGCTAAAGTCCGCCCCAGCCCCCCCGGCTCCGCCGTCCCTGGCTTGATGTCACATACGACGGAGAACTCAAATATTCAAAATGCTCTGTTTAAAAAACGAATGGCACTATCGATCTCGAAATTTGCAAAAATATATATTTTTAGTTTATCTTACGTCTAATGACAACGAAAATTTAGTAGGCCTAGTGAATTTTGATTTCAGGATTTTTATGACTTAACATGAAAACCAAGAATTGCGCACAAACTGTTTTACATATCACATTACCTGATGTTAAACTGGAGTAGGATAGGAGCCAAGGATTCGCACAACCCCTCAATAGCAAACTTCGATGCTGAACATACATCCATGAAAGGTAAACCAAGAAATCCTATGGCAGAACTGTTAATAATGATGTGCCCGCTGTGCCTCGATTTCATGCTCGGTAACACTGCCTTGATCAACCGCAGAGAACCAAAGAAATTCACGTCAAACATCTTTTGAACCTCACTGACAGGGGTACACTCTACTGCGGAGAACAAAACTAGACCAGCATTGTTGACTGAAAGAGAACAAAAAATTACCCCGTGAAAATCTTTCTCTGTCTCCCGAGATAGCATTTCCTAGGACAGTATTAAGGCAACCTTTGCACCCAACCTCGTTCTCAGGGTTTTTCCCTTGGTAGGAAAAGCCCTGGGAACGAGGTTGCTTTACACCAATTCACGCGAGGAGACGCGACTCGCGAGGGCGAACTGATTTTGTCGCGCGCTCGCTTTTTTCACTGCTCCCGAGAAAAATGAGAGACCACTCGCATTCCACATAAACCAGTACAAGTAAATACAGTACAGCATCGATACAGCACATCGGAGAGCAAATTTGAGTAAGAAATCTTAAAGGCTTCTGATATCTGTTTTAATTTTTCTGGAATCAAACAGGGTCTGACTAGAGAACCCCGCCAAAAGTTATCTTGATCCGGAAAAAAACAAAAATTTTTCCACTTGAAGACGATAATTTCAAAGGAAACCGCCAAACATTCTGCGAGATCAAATGTCCCTCATTGCCGTATTGCGACTGTTCAGTGATGCGAAAACATTCGAGTACTATAAACTCACACAAGACATCAATTCTTCCTTCTGTGTCCAGCACTTCTTTCACGGCTTTCTCGACTGATTCATCACTACACACGTCCATCTGCTTGATAATCAATGTGTCTCCAAGATATTCCTTTCCTTCTTCCTCCAGTTGTCCTTTCTTCGCCAGATTTCTCATGGTGGCGTAAACCTTGAAGCGTTTCTCGCTATCTTGAGCAAGAAACACAGCCGTTGTGAGTCCCATGCCGCTAGAACAGCCAGAGATGAGCACAACTTTGGGAGCCATGATAACCTGAGTGTATGATATGTTGCGAAATCTCAAAATTTAGCCTGCTTGTACTTCTGAGCTAAAGAACAAACACGAATCAATCGTGCGCAACGTTTGCATAATATCATTTACTTAACAAAATCCTTTGTCTATTAGTTTAACTTCTTGGTCACGCAAACATCCGCGCAATTCAGTATTGAGACCTTTTGAGAGGTGACGCTGACGTCATCTACTGTTATTTTTGTGCCAGCCAGAGAATTATTGACTGTTGAAACAAAGGGTTTTTTGTTTAATTTGTTGTACATTAAAATATCAAAAACAAAAAAAAGTCGTGTATCGCGTATAGCTATAAAAATTCTCAATACCAAAATAATTGGTATTCGATAAGTCCATCTTGAAAAATTATCAACAAGTTATTTGTTTCCTTGGGCAATGCTACAGTTTGTGATTTTCTAGACCTCAATGATTTTTTTTTTCAAATACTGTACACGAAAAATCATCCGATGCACGGGCCAAGCAACTACGACGAGTTAAAGGAGTCGCGCAATTTGTAAAAGACATAATTTTAGGCGAAGAGAAAGATTTGCGATGTCAAACAAACGAGAAGTTTGCGCCAGAGGACATCTCTGCTAAATTAGCTGACCGGCGGGAAATAAGTCGGTTGATATTGTAACCAAGCATTTCTTTGGCGAGGAACAGTAACAAGGAAAAATTCCTGTCGGTTTTTTCTTTCTATTTCTTGATGTAACTCAGTTCATAAAGTGCCAAATAGGTTTCATCATATGTAGCTTTTGGAATAATGATATATGAAGCATTCCCACAAACACAAATGAGCAAGAATAGCTTGACCTTAACCCCTTTAAACCTTAAAAAATGGTAATTAGTTGAACATGCTTTTGTGCCAACAAGTGATTATTGCGGATTTTTTGACTTAATCAACGTTACCTCAAAGAACATCATTTTCAATGTTAGTCAGTCAAAGTTGAAAGTCAAGTTGTAGTTACTTTTCAATACAACTGGTAAAGAAATTTACATTTTTCAAGACGGATCTCAGCATGATTTTTTTCAAAAATGAATTGTTTATTGTTTTTTTGCTCGATTAATACGCTATACGTTTATTTTCATGTTGCAAACAAAGCATGTTGAGAACAGAGCAGTAAGGAAAAGAAATTAGGAACCGGGTTTATCTTGCACATACATATACCTCCAGCCCCTATTCTAGTTCGTTTAGTGTGATCGTTCGAATGAGGGAGGGGGGGCGGGGGGGGCGGGGGGAAGAAACTTCCTTTGTTACACGACTAAAAAAGTGATCATAGCGGTGCCGGGCAACCGAGACTGCGCAGTAGCTATCGAATGGTTGCCAAGGGTGTAGTGAATAGCTTGACAAAATTCATTGTTTAATTCGCATGATTTGGTCTTGATCGTGCACAAAACACAATAGTAATTTGCATTTTGATTGCTCCTTTGAAGTCTTCCGGATATCAAAACAACCGTGAACAGTGATAACGGTGACCAGTCTGGCAAAAGAAGGCTTGTGAATTATACTAATTTAAAATAACTCCAATGGTTCTGAAATTATTTCCCGTTTTTTGGTTGTTAAATTTCAACCGTGACAAATTTTTCGGTTGTTACTCAACGCCGCCAAAACATTCTCAGTGACGTGAGACATTAGGCGTAAAACATCAAACGCAAACACCGCGACTATTCGCATTTCACACGCACGCAGTCATTGATATTTAAATCTTTCCGAGAAAACAAAACCTTGGTTTGACGTCTTTCTTAGCAACGGCTTGATTGACACCGTTTCCAGGCACTGCTATGTATTCAAAGAAAAGTGCCGACTTTCTTCCCCCCCCCCCCCCCTGGAATGAGGGTAGTTCTAAAAGAAGCTGTTGTTGGTCACTGACTTTACGACAACCAAAGCCGGAGTCACCTTCAGAGGTGTAGCTAAAAATTAGGCTGTGATAGGCTCGCGTATTGTCCGAAAAACGGCGTTTGAGAACGCGGGCGAAAACAGGGCCGGAAAAACGAGAGCAAAATCCAAGGGCTTAAAGTTGTGTATGTGGATTTTAAATGATAGAGAAGGTTAAAAACAAAGAAAACGACCTGGGATTTTTCTTTTGCGCTCTGTAATTAAAAAGAAAACGGTTCCCAACCCTGAAAAACTGAAGGTAAATTAAACTGTGGGAATTTTTATTTCAACCTCGTTACCTAACTACTACCATTTTGAAGTTTTATTTGATCCAATTGTCCGATTTTACACAAAAAAGAAAAGATTTTAAACAAAGCTAGACGATTGCTTTTTTTTTTAAATTGTCAGACTCTCAAATCATGTCAAGTTGTCATAGCACACAAACGATGCATAGGGACAAAGAACCCCGCAAAACATATCTACCCCTCCCCCCTGTTTGTCAAGACACCGTTATTTGAGTACCATGTAAAGTAATCCGTATGTAGTTCCCGCAGCCACCAGATTGTATGTCTGAGTAAACGTTTTGGCAGAAGACTGCCGAGGAACGTGAATAAGACTTGCTTTCTGATGCACAATTTGGCTGTTTGTGGTCACTTTGAGTGAAGGATCTCTCTGAACGATGAAGTTTAAAGGTTTGCTTTTTCTAGATCTTTTGATTTCCGTAACGTGCTTGTATACCAGAAAGTGGTCTTGGTCATTGATTCGTTTTGGCAAATCACCAATTGCTTCCGAAAGAGCTGTACGAATTATTCAGGATCAAAACATTTTTTTATATCATCTCGTTTCTGGTCGGGACATAAACGTAGACTACTCGCAGTTGCGTGCGACAAGATGTTCTTGTCAATTTCCAGGGACTGAATGGATATGGACTGTGTTTTGTCATTATACAATACCAAATTTCAGTTCACTTGCACGCACGTACACCTCTCTCCAATTCAGCGAGGTTGGCGTTTGTCTCTTTCGTATGATTGGATAGAGGAGAAGACGGCCTGTTTTACCTTGTTCGAAAATGGCTGAAAATACATCACTGTACATTATTCTTTTGTATTCATGTTATTGGCCCCCATGGCCTCGATCACATTTGCAGAAGTCAAAAGAATCTTTGGCTTAAAACGAGGCCATAAAGGCCAAATAACATATAGACAAAAAAATAATGCATCTTCCGCCAACTTGGAATAAGATCAATTCGTTTTTTCGATGTTCAAAATAGAAATTCTACAGACCGACTGACATCGCTACATTTCGTTAAATGTTACTACTGAGAGATCGATGATGCATCAACACATTATCGCTTAGTTAACTGATGATTTTCCTTATTCTCGTTACCTTCATACTTGACGATGTATTAACACTTTAAGGAGATATTAGATGTTGATCGGAACTATTTTTTTACTGGTTAGAGGTATTCTTATGGTGCCTTGTCTTAGCAACGTGGTTGTCAGGAACTGTATCGCATCCAGCGTATGAAGGTATTTTATTCTCCATTTCTTAGCTTCTCTTAAACAGACTTCATCTCACTGCACAGTTGTCAGAATTGTTGGCATACTAATTATTTTTATTCCTTTTCCCAGCATGGAATGGTGAATCATTTGAAGAGGATATTGATGACAATTTCGATATCGTGTTTCCTGAGAGAATCGACAAGGGGCGCGCCAAGAGAGATTTATCCACAGGATCAAAGGTATTCGAGCCCTAATGTCAGCATGCGAATTTTTACTTATGGTCCCTGCATGTTATGCCAGTATTCGTTTGGAGAATGCTTAGTTCCCCAGCAACATGTATATGAGTAAAACAGTTCGACTATTTTAGTTCCTCACACCTAAAAAGCCTCATTTCTGAAGGCCGGAAAATGCTCACGTCTGAGACAGCACGCATTTTTAAATGCATCATGGTAGTTACATCATGGTAGATTCGTAGATACATCATTGTAGTTGTGTAATACGTGTAAAACTACAAAGATGTATCTTAGTTCTAGTTTTATCCTTGAATAGGATATCGTTGTTTAGATTAAGGCCTTAAAAAGTATCAATTTTCGATTTTCTATCCTTAAATAGAGTAACGGTGCATATAAAAAGAGACTTTTCAACGTTTTCAGTAGTGTTGCTTGGTAACAAATTTTCACAAAACAGCAACGCAGTCATTGATTCACTTGTGACGTCATTAATTAGCACGTCAGTGGAATTTCGTGATAAGAATCTAATAGAGCTTGAATTGACCGTTCTACAGGACTGTTCATTTTGAATATCAGTTGCATTCTGACAGAGCTAATCACAGAAAAACAAAATCCATTTTTGGTGCAAAATCGTTGCTAAACGGGCCAGTACACCTGTAATTGGTCAAGGTCCCCTTTTCAGGGTTTTCCATTGATAATGTCAAAACTTTTTTGGCCAAAAGATAGGATATGAAGAGTAGAAAGTAACGAGAATAAGAAAGCGAAAAAAAAAAGGAAGCAAAAGGGGCAAAAAAAAAATTTGGAACGGTTCAGCAAAAAAAAAAAAAAAAGTCCAAATTTTGGCTTATGCGCATGCACCAAAGTAAAATATTGTACATTTTTACACAGAATCTTTATGAAAATGTTGCTGAAGTGCAAAAAAGTGCTTCTCTAGCAAAGTTGAGGTAAATTCCAGACCACAGCACCAAAATTTCAGTTTAGCGGCTAAAAAAACGCGTTTTTTGAGGAAAATTTGGGGGTCAAAGGGTTAATAGGGAGGGGGCTTATTACAAAATTAGACCTCCAGACGGGGGCTTATTATTGCTTTTACGGTAATTATAATTATCAAGTTTTTTATCAAGTTTTTTATCTTTTTAAACCAGAATGGTCAAGACGAGCAGGCTTCTTTTAAACTGAAAGCGTTTGGTAAAGAGGTTATGGTGGACATTCACCTTAATAAGTAAGTATTGCAATTCACATCATGACGGAGCACGCGTAGGAAGACTTATAAAACTAAGACTTGATCGACCTGGTCGTTTAAGTCCTTGATATTCCAAAGTACTCTGTAATTATCATCCACGGATCAGTTAAATTAAAAATCTTTTATCTCCAAGCTGCACTACATGATAACAACAACTTCCACTGAAGATTGGCGTCATTGATGCCTAGAATCGATATATATATTTTTTATTATCTAATTTCCAAACTAATTTACGTGCTTGTTTTTATGACCAGGATGGTTTCTACACCAAATTTTACTCTTCGTTATTTTAAAGGCCACGGAGAACTGGTCGAACAACAGGTAAATGACTGCCTCAATACTTTAACCTTCCAAAAAGGAAATTGCTGTTAGGTACTACATTTTGATTTTCTTTTATTATTTTCGTATAACAGGAGGCTCCACCCAACTGCCAATACCAAGGTCACGTGAAAGGTCAAGAGGCGGAGTCAACCGTTATTCTTGACACCTGTCTTGGACTCAGGTAACACCCTGTCATATTTACCATTTGATGTAGTCTTTCGCTGAAACAGTTTGGGGGTTCTTTAATGCAGAACTGTGTAACAATCTATATCGGTTATAGCACTGATTCTAAAAGAGTGGTGTCTAAAAATACCCTGTTAATGTCTAGTACTTTTTTGTTTGCAGCGGTCTGATCGAAGATGAAGAAGGACCAATGTACATCGAACCATT
The DNA here is from genome assembly GCF_052425735.1 of Oculina patagonica. Classification (NCBI taxonomy): domain Eukaryota; kingdom Metazoa; phylum Cnidaria; class Anthozoa; order Scleractinia; family Oculinidae; genus Oculina; species Oculina patagonica. The sequence continues at coordinate 1,713,286 of NC_135771.1, forward strand.
CCCTGCTAAGGTGTGTTAAGGTTTTTTTTTTAACACCTTTTTTAAACCGATTTTAAGATCAGATACAAACCAAATTTTTATTGTGTGTTAAGGTTGTTGTCTCTTGTTTACGACCACCCTGCGAGCAGAGCCTCTTTTAACTTCCCTTTAGTTGAGATTTGGGAAGTAGAAAGAGGCTCTGCCTGAATCTTGTCATTTCTTTGAAGTCGCCGCAGCCCCAAAGTTTGGGCTGGTCAGCCCGGATTAAACCGGTTTTTGCTGCGCAGGCATAAATTTTTTAGAGAAACCATGGATGGAGAAACTGACGGTCAAGACAGAGGCCACAGTACGCTCTAGAAAGCACAAGATCTGACGAATGCTCTCGCCATCTGCTACGTTAGTGTGCGCGTGCAGCTTTTGGATCATTTAAGATCTCGGTTTTTCGCAAACCAAGAAGAAATTTCACTGTTAAAATCGCACATCTCTACCATAAATTCACTAATATTACCTCAAGCGGTACTTGACGTGTTTTTACTGAAGGAATTCAGACGCTCTTTGAAGAAAAGAACTTGTAAAACAAACACTTTGTTCACGCTGTCGTGTGCGATCCGTCACGCCATTCCGCGCGCGCATGCCAAGATTAAATCGTCCTCGCGCAAGCCCGCGCAAACTAAACGCGCAAGCATCGCGTAAACCCCGCGCATGCTCAACAAAGATTTTACAAGATTCTTGCAGAGCCCTTTCTTCTCAAGTATATCAGTGGAAAAGAAAGGGCTCTGCTCGCAGGGTGGTTTACGACAGACTCAAGAATTTATCTTGACAAGTGATTTTTTCGACACAATATTTCAGGGGAAAGGAGCACACAAGATATTTAAAACAAAAAATGGCAAGTGGAAAAGGTTTTCATGTGGTAAGTTGTTACCTTTAGCATTATAACAATTTTCTTCTCGGAGTATTCTTCCCTGAACCTGGACGTGCACGTTTTGGAGGAACGAGATTGTCCTGCTCGCAGCCGGCACTAACAATTTTTTGAAAAATGTGTTTGTTTGCTTTTTCTTACTTAATTAAGGAACCATTTCTGAAGGAAATGCTACAGCAAAGGGAAGGAGTTATTCACAAGTAACATCAAGGGTAAGTACAATAAAATCACAGTTATTTCAATACGGAAATACCGTCACAAGTTAAAATAGGTCCGCAAAGCGTACTTAGGAAACGCGCGTTGCCAGCGAGCACTGAACGCTCAGCGAGAAGCAAGAATGATTGTCAATACTGACTCAGTTATTTAACTAGCTGGAAACAGCATCTCTTGAATTTCTAAGTGTACTATTTCAGCTGCAGACTAAACTTGCCGTATCTTTTGTTTTTACAATTGCATTTTTGTGTTTAGAGTAAACGAGAAGCAGAAGAGGCGGTGTATAAGAAATATTTGACAACAAAGAAAACTCGATATACGGAGTTGATGATCATTGTCGACAACGTCGTGGTGAGTAAAAGGATGTCTCTAAAAGCACCATGTAACCCGCTACGAATTATGGAAAAAACTTCGTTTCTAAAACAAGGCCTCGGAAACCGCCACCATGCAGTAAAAACGGGATTTGGTTGGTTGGAAAACACGATGAAAACTCCTAATCTTTAGTTATTGTAATTGCAAACTTAAGACGGATTCTACTCATAGTAAAGCAACATTTTGTCTACTGTTTGAAACATCTCACTGTAATTCATTTCTCAAATTGACCCGCTATTAAATTCTAAAGCAAACCTCAAAAGAAAAGCTAAAAACGCGTGTTGTTTTGCTTTGAACTAACGTGAAACGTCCATTTTAACTAAAATATGGACAACTTCAAATTCGTTTTTCTCACGCAGGGTCAGCTTGAGAGCTAAAATTTCGATAGGTTCTTCTTAACTGTATTAAAACTGTGACCAAGCTATGAGGTCTTTTTGGTAACTTTATTTTTGCCTTTATTGCTCAAGTGTTGAGCGGAAAGCGTCTTAATATCTTTGAGTTGATTATGCTTTTTATTCTCAACGTCTGTTTGCTATTGATATTGTAAGGAAAAATTAGATGTGGACCACTCGTAGCAATTAGAAGATAAATAATTGTTGTGAGATGGAAAACTAACAACTTTTGCTTGGAGCGAGTGATCGAAGGCAGCTGTATTCACAAGGTAGGGGAAGCTAAACCAATAACCTTACGTTTTTCGAGAGACAAAGAAAGGGCAGTAGAATTGAAATTAAAAAAAAAAAGATGTACGTTGTTTTGTTTTTTTATAGTACAAGAAGTACTCACAAGACATTGCTGACGTGAAGCGAAGAGTTTTTGCACTTGTGAACGCCGTTGACGCTGTAAGTTTTGTCAAGAATTAACTTTTTTGTAAAAGGAACACAGAGGACTTCAACCTAAGATCGAGTGGTATAAATATTTGCGCACAGACCAAAAGGCTTATCAATAACGGGGCTTTGCTCGGGTTTTCCGTACCGTGAAGAAACGGAGTATAACGACAACTCCTAGATGGGAAGCCAGGCCATGACCAAAAACTACCCATATGTTAATTATTAAGTTGGTAATATCTAGTTTCTTTTCACTCCTATTACAGATCTACCAGAAGATTAATATTCGAGTTGGGTTATCGGCGTTGGAAATTTGGACAGACAAGGATCACTTACCATTCGTAAAGAAAGCGGGGGAAGATTTAAGGAACTTTGAAAATCATCACTCAAGCAACCTTGCTGGAATGACATATGACAGTATTCATCTGCTAAGGTGAGAAAGAGAATGTCATTTTCGTTACTTTTTTGGTGAATATCGCGGTTAATGGGCGATATTCGACGTAGGGGGTGGGGTGGGGTATTAAACAGAGTATATACGGGGAGACTCCGCCGCGAGATTTAAGCCCTTGCCCTTTTATGAACCATTTTTGACAAAAAGGTAACTCTTTTGGATACCGTAATAGAAAATGATTACCTTTCACATGCATTTAGTTGAAATGAACGTTTCACTTGGGTAATCCTTTTAAATTCTTAGGTGCGTCTGTTTCAAAATATATTTTTAAAAGCCCTTTATTTTAAATAACATTTTACCCTAGCCATTTCTATACTTCAACGCGTGAAACCCTTACCCTTTTATACGGATATTTCCAGCCTGAAAAAGGCACCCCTTTCGGGCGAAGCCTCCCAGTATAATCCACTAGCCCACTTTAGGAAGTACCCCCTCGGGGCATATCCTTGAGGAAAACACTACGTTTTAGCCACCCCTAAGCTCCTTTACTTGTTGTTCTTACTCGTATAAGTCTTATTTACAATGTGTGAAGACAACTGGGTTAAATCATTTCGAACGTCAAGAAAAAATAAAACACTGCCGTTTCTAAAAGGTTTGATGTCATTTAGCGAATAATGTTTACTTGTATTATTCTGGATTCTTTAATTTCAGGGGGAAAATGTGGGACGATTATGGAGGAATGGCATACATAGGAGCAATATGCACCAAACGGTCACTAGGAGTTGATGCGGTAGGCTGTCTTCGAACATACCACTCCTACACGGAACATACTTCATGTTAATCCATCATATAGTCTCCCTAACGGTAACAGCGCAACGCGGCAAGAGAGGTTGATCAGAACACTGCGCGTGTAACATCACACCTAGGGTGAGGCACGCATGTCTGAAGCATTTCAAGCCACGCGTGGTGGTCGCGTGCGCCTCACGTTCTTCTGAGAACCCCAAAACACCCGCGTGTCCTGCAAGCTTTAGTGACCTATAACTTATTGATCTTTGTTGTTTTCTTACTTGTCTGCAGTGGAACTACTGGGGCTCGCTGGGTCCTTGGCTGGCTTTATCGCATGAACTGGGACACAACTTTAACTTTGATCACGACAATAGTACGTTAAACTTTAGTTTCTGTTGAGAATCGATATTACTTCAATTATAGTTATTACTTCAATTTTTCAATGTTACAAATTTATTTACTTGTTTCAAAACCTAAAACAGAAATAGAGCGGTTTTCCTGACTAGAGTGTCGAAAGTAATTCTTGTTTGCATTGGTTTTGCATTACTACACTCAGTGATTGGTTTAAAACTTTCGTGCCGGCACTTTCTCAGTCAATCAAAAGTAAAACTAAAACCATTGTGACACGCTTGCACACGTTTTCCTGTTCGCACGTCTCTGTTCTTTATGATTGGCTAGAGTGATTACTTTGGTTTTGGTTATACGACACTTTATTGAAAACTGCTTTAATAGACTTTCCCGAATTTCAATACAAGAATGTTCTTCAAAATTCCTACCAAGCCAAACGATATTTTCTTCAATTGCAGTTTGGCCTTGCAAGTGTCTTTCGCCTCGTGGTTGTGTCATGGGTTCTTTCAAGTGAGTCGCTTTAACTTCCGTCGGTCTTTTTACTGTCACCTAATAAGTCTTCTGGAACCAAATTTGTTTTTCCTCTTTAATCTAATCATTTATTTTTTATATTTATGATTTTTTGCCACAGGACCCGAGTTCCCGGATTCTCCGATTGTAACTTACATAACATGACCAAAATTGACGACAGCTGTCTTTTCAACTTGCCAAAAAAGGTGCACGCTCAAAATCTTAATTCTCTTAACTGATCTTCTTATGTTTCCTTAATAACAGTTATGAGAATCTATTGATACATCAAAACAGTATCCTGATCACTTGCCCCTCGACGTGAAGATTTACTGATATTGTAATGAGATCACTTTTTGAATTGCTCAGGGACGGGTTGTTCATAAGCCGATTTACAGTAATCCAGGACTAAAAGTCTATCGAGGTCTCAGTATCTCTCGTATAAATGTGCATATGCTCTGGTGGCTGATGTTTTGTGGAGTTTGAGATTAGTAAACGTCAAAACTGGATGACAGAAAATAAAAACAGAAAAGTTAAAAAAGTGAAATCAAATTAACTCTAATCCTGGATTAGCTTAATCGTGCTTTGAACAACCGGGCCACAACTGTACAAGATTTGACTTAAAGATAACCACACTTAATATTTATGTATATTTTCGCTGCTTTGCAGACAGTAAACCCCAGGTGTGGGAATGGTATTCCAGAGACTGGTGAAGAATGTGACTGCGGTACACCAGAGGTAAGCAATGTGCAAAAAAGTGCATGCGTGTACGTTCGTCATTCGTCCAATGCAAGTGGCACTCAACTTAACCAGGAAGAGCTAGTACTTAGGTCTTCAGTTCCCAATTTTAGTACTGAGATTATTCTTTGAGGAAAGGTTGTGAGGAAATAAATTCTCATTCCTATTTGTTCGCTGTTTGTTTTTTTACCTGCGATGCCCTCTGGGAGAAACAATTGGGAAGGAAAATCCTAATAAACCTGCGTAACCTTGCCATTTAGTTGAATTTGGGAAGGTGTCAGTGTAAAGCTTTTAGCTAATTCTTCATTCTAATTTTCAATTAATTAACTGCAGGAGTGCAAAGTACGCGATCCGTGTTGTGAGCCAAACGACTGCCACTTGAAGAAATCTTCGCAGTGCAGTGACGCACTTCATACGTGCTGTCAAAAGTGTCAGGTAAGAACTGCAAGAAGTGCAACCTCAAAATATCAATTCTCCATTATGGCTGACATACATTTCTTTAGCCTGAGGATACAGCCGCCTCTCATTCGCTCCCGCAACTACGTGCGAAATGCGACGTAGTAGTAGCGGGAGCGAATGAGAGGCGGCTGTATTCGCAGGCTAACATTTCTTTTAATTATAATTAATTCTAAGAGTTTGGTGATAGGTCAGGACCATATCCCCTTGCTGAAAACGTTCATTATTCTTGTCACCTCTCTGCCTCGAACCTTACTAGAATTGAAGGGAGAAAGAAACTGATTACTCTGCATGTGTTGTTAAACAGTTCTCCCCGCTTGGAACATTGTGTCGTAAAAGCAGTGGCGAGTGCGATGTTGAAGAATCTTGCAACGGCAAGTCTGCACAGGTACGCCAATTTTAGCATGATTCCTAGAAGCTAAAATAACAAACCGGTAAATAATAAAGATGGTAGATTTTAAGCTCGGTGATAAATAGTGAAGAATATTATTCTACATGACACGAGCGTGGGACAAACGCTCGTGTCATGTAGAATAATATTCTTCACAATAACAAACCGATATCACAGGTTTCCCAACAACAAAGGTTTGAATGTGATAGAAAGTGTTCGATAAATATTAAATTGAAGGAACCTATTAGCAAGTGAGGATCGCTTATTTAACGATGACGATGGTGGAAATGGATTATAATTGGAACAAAGTTGTTAACGTCAGTTTGTCTGAGTTTCATTTAAAAATTTGCAATCATTAAGCTGCAACATCGAATTCTTTAATGACATTGTTTTGTATATTTAGCAAAAGATCGCAATATTTTTTTATTTAAAAACGTTATTTTACAATTTTAAATGGCTTAAAGTCATTTCCCGGAGACAACCGCTGCAACCGGTGCTTGCTGTACAATTTCACGGCAGCAAGTCGGAGAAAAAGTTAAGAAAGCCAAAGAGGAAAAGAAGGACGGTGAGAACGACAAAACGTTTAGAAAATGATCAAAGGCAACCTAGTTAAGTGAGTGTTTGTCTTCCATTTGCCCACCTCCCTGTTTCTGCCGTTACGAAGAGGAAGCGTAAATGACTCCGAGCTTCGTAAATATTCGAAGTATTTTAAGCAACAGTAAAAAAGTTCATTTGTCAAACCTTTCGTAAATCATTGCAACTTGCAATAATTTGTTTTTGTTTGTAGTGTCCTCCAGATGATCATGTCAAAGACGGAAGTTCCTGTGCAGGGGAGGGAGAGGTACTGTGTTGCTCACATGATAATAAGTAACCTAAGTGGTACACGATTATGAAGACAGACTGTAGCTCTATGATAAAAATGTTCTAAGTCATCAAGGAGTTTAACTGAAAAGGACAGGACTTTTTTGGGCTTAGCAGAAGCTCTTCGTCAGTGGAACGATTTTGCTAAATGAACTGATACCAACACAGTTTGAAAGCATGTGCGCCCCAGTATCTCAAATGAAACCGGTGGAATTGGCTTTCTGGATCCCTGTTTCCAGTTGTTCCTGCCTTTGACTGTTCAATGTTAACCTGACATGATCGATGTTCTTTATCTTTAATGTACTGATTGCATTTTTGCCTTCAAAAATGCATATTGTTTTCCTTTGTTGTAAGTTACTCGTAGGGAAGTACGTCGAAGATGTGAAGATAACAAAGCTGCCCCAGCCAATCACAGCGCGACACGTCAGAATAAACCCTCAGCACTGGGAGAGAGGCTTGTGTATGAAAATGGACTTGCGTGGTTGTGAAGCAAGTTCTTCAGGTAAGGCAAATAACTCGTGCAAAAATTTCACAGGCAGTCTATGTAAGAAGTTCATAGCATTACGTGTATCCCTGATACTCCAGGGGCGGATCCAGGATTTTAAAAAGGGGGGGGGGGGGTGGATGGCAGACCGTTAGGGCCTAACCCAAACCCTAAGTGGCGGCAGACGGCGAAACGTGGCGTGACAACAACCAGACATGAGCGAGAGCTAAATTTTTTTCTTTCTTCATTTTCTATTTCAAATAAAGTGACATTTCGATTTTTTTTTTACTGGAAAATGGGGGGTGGATATCCACCCCCCCTGTATCCGCCCCTGTACTCGTATAATATCAATGCATATTGTAATACTTTTTCAGTGTCTTCAACAACTCCTACTCCAATACATGGATTTGGTAACCTGTGCGTTAAGCCACAGGGTGGGTCATCCTGCCCATCTGCAGATGGAACAGAGTTGTTTTACAGACCACAAGGGCAGTGTCAAGGCAGGGCATCTTCCAAGTTCACTTTGTCAGCCGATGGTGTTGTAAGACATCATTGTAGCGGGAAAATGATCTGCCCCAAAGGAGGACAAGGTGGATATGGAGTATCACTGGTGATCAGCGGAAACTGTGGCAAAGGACAGTCCAAGTTTGAAAGAACGCCGGGTGAGTAGAATTTGTTTCTTTTTTTGTTCATTGTTATCTTTTATTTTTTATTTTACCAGTGAAGCGGCACAAGTCAAAAGATCACTTAGTCAGTCAACCAGTCAGTCAACCAGTCAGTCAGCCAGTCAGTCCGTCCGTCCGTCAGTCAGTCAGTCATCAGTTTGTCGATCGCGTTCGGTCATATTCTCTGCCAGACTTTTACTATAATAATAAAATTACTCTTTCAATGTCTTAAGTCAACTTAATTGAAATTTAATACTTTACTATTCTTAGGAAAATCTCTTCGCCATGTAGCCAGCGGATTATGCGTTCATCCCGAGGGTGGAGTAGCCTTTGATGGTGTCAAACTTATTTTATGGGCGGGCTGTGATGAAAAGAGACTCGCGTTTAATTTCTTGGCACATGGTAAGAATATCAATATTACGCAGCCTTATGGAATTACCAATACATTTCAAATTAAGAATATGAAAATACGAGCCTAATCATTTACTGTATCAACGTATTGTCAATAACGGAAGACCTAACTAGATTTACAGTAGTGACACGATTCATTAAAGGGATACTCTACACCATATGTAGCATTTGTACTACAAAACAAAAAAAAGTGGGTGAAATAAATTCTAATCATCTGAAAATTACGCCAGAAAAGCAAAATTTCTCTTAATTCGAGGACAGAAAGTGAAACGGTCGTCTTTCTGGACACGTGATTAATGACGTAGAAAGGAGAACTCGACAAAGTCTTTGCGCATCTATCATAAAGTACTCATATCATCAGATGCGATGAAGAAGATCATTCAACAAACTTCTTTCTTTTTTCCTGATTATTCATCTTCCGTTGAATTCTATTATCCTAGCGTAACTGAAGAGCTTTTAATTATCTTGCTTTAAATTTTCAGATTGCCTGCTTTCCCTGGGCGTTGCAGACAGCAGCGTCGTTCCTGACAGTCGCATCTCAGCATCAAGCAACTTGCCTGGTTACCCAGCAAATGAGGCGAGGTTGAACAGCGTCAAGGGTTGGTGCGCAGCGAAAAAGGACAAACACCAGTTTGTCCAGATTGATTTAGGGCAGGTAAGCATAGTTATCTGTGATTTAAACTACTACCCAGTATTCTATCTTAATTGCTGTAGAGACATTCGTGATATTGTACGATCTCTCTTTTATATCATTTAATTTTCAGGCTAAAAAGATATCAGCCATCATTCAAAGAGGTACTGATGCCGGTGACGTCACAGCTTTCTTTTTGCAGTACAGTCTTGATGGCCAGCGGTGGACTGTGTGGTCAAGCAAATCTCGAACTCCTGTAAGTTACTTGTAAGATTTGATCTTAGCTTGTTACCGAACTAGAAGGCTGATAACACTTGAGTTCAATCAACAAACGAACAAACAAACAACAACAATCAATTTATTAGAGTCATAACGCGAGATGAGGTTGCCCTTCCTATCCGAGCCAGAGGCTCATTTATAATAATAATAATAATAATAATAATAAATAATTTACTTATATTGCGCAATTATCAATTTAAAAATTTTCAATTGCGCATTACAATATAGTTAAAAAAAAATAAAAATTTAAAATTTAAATTCACAAGCTAAAAAAAGATTAAAATGTATATGACTATAAAAAGAAATGTACAATTAAAAAGCTTTTAAAAATAAAAAGGTCTTGATGGCTTTCTTGAAAAAGAGCATGACAGTAATTAAATCAAGTATAAAAAAGGGAACTAATATAGGTAATAAAGGAATTAAATTTCAAAAAGTAAGTTACGATATAATTACGAGTAGCTTAATTGCTGTTGTAAGCTTTACCTAGTTTTGGGGCGTAATTTTGTCTAAGAAACCCAGGAGTTTGCCTTGTCGTTTTCAGAGATTGGCTAAATATTATAGCGAATTTTTCGTTTCACTCCACTTCTCCAGGCATTTTGTTACCATGGAAAGTGCGCAGCATCAGCAGATACTCAGTGCCGAGATTTGTGGGGACCAGGTAGCGACATTTTCTCGTTTGAGACTACTTTATTTAATTTATTTTAATCATTTAACTATTTGGGCATAAATCTCGGACAAAATCCTTTCGAAAAAATTGGCGTAAGCAGCCAACAACAACAACAACAGACAGAGATCTAAACCACGAAGCTTTGCAAGTATGAAAGATCCAGGGCAGTGCAATGCACAACATATAATATTCATTAGCATTTATTCTTATATATATATATCTTGTTATGCGAAATGTTGTAGTATAACTGCGCAAATCTATTATTCAACTTCAGAAATAAAGTTTTCCCTGCATATTCCCCATGGTGCTCAAATGTCTTTTTTTCACAGACGCCTTATCTGCTCCTTCTGCCTGTTACCAGAAACTGAATATTGAGGCTCAAGGCTTTGGTACTTGCAGTCAACGGACAAATCTTCCTTGTGCTAAAGAGTGAGTAGATAGCTGTCCACAACTTGTCTACAACGCTCAGAGGAAAAGCAGCGACTTAGATTCCTGAAGGTTTTCGGAAATAACGTTATCCTTAACTCCTTTCACTTCTGAATTTTCTCAGAAAAACGCGTGTTTTTTTAACCGTTAAACTGTATTTTGGTGCTATGATCCAGATTTCCAAAAACTTTCCAAACTGATGACGTCACAAGTGTCTCAATGACCGCGCCTCCAAATAGCGCCTAAAATGCGCGTTTAGGAGTGAAAGGGTTAATTTTTACTAAAGACCCTTAAAAACGACACGAGAATTTACCTTTGCTACATTTTTGATACGCATCAAAAGTGAGACAAAGATGAATGACTAACTTTAAAAATTGATGTCAAAGATAGAGACGTCTTTTGACTTTTGACTTTTGACTTTTGACTTTTCTTTTGACTTTTGACTTTTGACGCCTACTAAGCCGTACAATGACTCACTAATTCATTTTCTTGTGAAACTACAGACATGCTGCATGTGGTCAGCTGCAGTGCTCGACAACAAGAGTGAGGCCAGTAGTGGATTATGGGAGTCATTATCAATTGAAAATATTACCTACAGGAGAGAAATGCAGGTGAAATAAAAAGGAAGAATTAAATTTTCATTTCACAGTCAGCTAGTTATGGCTGTTTTTCTGGGGCAGAAATTCTTAAACCTGCAAAGCAAGTAATTTAGAGGAACTGCCGCATTAATGCTAGTTATACTAATTCAATGATGCTATATTGACGGCATATTTCTCACTCGCATTTTGTACCATACAGTCGAACTTCTTTAATCCGGACACCAAAGCGGCAGGGAAGAGTGTCCGTATTATAGACGTATCCCTTATAAGAGAGGTAGAGTTTATATGAACTTAGTCTTTTTCGGAGCAAGTGAAGTGTTCGTAATAAGGAGATGCATGCCCGTAAGGAGAGGTTCGACCGCGTTCATGATATGATCATGTTTCATTTCAGGGCGGCGTCTCGTAAGGGAGACGCTGGGAACGAACTTGTTGGTATGGTGAAAGAAGGAACAGTTTGTGGAAACAATATGGTAATGCTATCCTGTGTTATGCCACTGTAAATAGATGTAAATAAAGCCGTTTTTAATATTTATGATTATGCATTTAATGATTCATATGCAACTGTAAATGAAATTACGACAATATGCTCACACGACGTATAAAGTTGCTTAAAGAAAGGTTGTTCACAAGAAGCTCAAAAGTGTAGACGACAATGCCGAAAGATAGTCTGCGATATAGTTAATAATTTTGATAAATACGAAGAATCCGGACGTGTCATGCTTTGATCAAGTGAATACTTGCGATGGCAGGCAATGTATAGCGATGCATGACAGCTTTTTTTGGGGGGGGAATATCGCACTGATAACGGCTTCGTAAACTTTGATGAAGCGTCAATGAAGTACAACTACCCCGTCACCTTTGAGCATCGTCGCGTATGTTTTTGTTCTGTAAGACAACCTTTCTCGAAGCAGCTATGTACTGTACTTGTGATTTAAAACTCCGAAGATGCACTGTACAATATACGAATATCACCATTTCTTTAAATTTACTGCAGATTTGTGTAGCAAATCGATGCACGCGTGTAGATCAACTGGTTTCTAAGCGATGTCCAAAAACCGATGACGGCAAAGAATGTGCGGGTAAAGGGGTAAGGTGTTGTTTGTACTTATACTCGATTTTGTAGTTTGAAAATTTAATTTTATTAATTAATAGTAGAAGTGCGACTCAGATTCGGACGAAAGTAGGGATAAAATTCTACGGTTGTTAGGAAATCCTAGAAGCAAAAACCCTCTGAAAGCAGCGACACTACAAAAATAAGGTTAGCTACGAGCACTCTTTCTTTGTCCCCAAGATTTAAGTATAGAACAAACCAGAGACTGCTTGTAGTCAAAAGTAAAGGCGACTTGTCAGATCAAGCTGTTGACAACTATCTCTGATCTCTTTAGTCTCTCGGAGCCCTTGTTTTGTTTTGGATTTTCTGGGCTGCGAAACATGGAAAATGCACCCACGACTAATGATAATGAAAATATATTTTTTTCAAACTAGGTGTGTACAAATAAGGAAAAATGCCACTGTCAAGGGAATTTGGACCCTGAGACTGCTTGCCGGACAGGTACTGAACAGGAATAACAACCGGGTTTTTAAGAGCTAGGTTATTTTTTACAATGTTATACTAGAATTTGAACCAATGAAAATGAAGACATTTATAAATGAGAAAAAGAATATCTAAAGTTATATAAAACGCAACCTGGGGCACGTTTCTCATATGACTGACCTCCGCTCGCCTTTACTGTATAGAGTTAAAGTACGACAAAGCAAGATAAAAAACCTTCTTGCAGTGAGTGAAACTCAACTGATCTAAAAAAGACCATCTCGCATTTTAGAAAAGCAAGCCCGCGACGGTCGTTGGGGCGCATGGTCTAAATGGACCAAGTGTACAAGAGTGTGTGGAGGAGGAACCAAGACAAGACATCGCTTCTGTGACAGCCCAGCCCCAGCGCACGTAGGACGAGTCTGTGACGGGGAAAGGATCCAAGAAGCAGCTTGTAACACCAACAAATGCCCAGGTTAGTAGCTTTCGTCTTTTTTCCCAGGCGCCGTTGAATTTTTTCAATGAATGGTGCGAAACAGAGAGCCCGCTGCCTGATAGTTAAGCGGCAGAACACACCCATAACTCCACGCGCACGGCTCTCCAACCAAGGAGGGAAGCCTAACGCTCCGTTTTCATAAAAGGAAAACCTTACTTAGCTTAAATCGGGATATTTTCTGTAAATAAACTAGTAAACATGATTCAGCGAGATTGATAATTTACCCTGAATTTGCTAATTTGGCCAATTTTGAAAATGTTAAGTTTTCGCTCTTTTTTTGCTACAGTGGTTCATTCATGTCAGCACCTCCTGTCTCTGGGAAAACAAACTGGCGTCCAGTTTCCGGATGGAGTGTACACTATCAATCCTGACGGAAAGGGACCGGTGAACACTTACTGTGACATGTCACGTGACGGTGGCGGGTGGACGCTATTGGTCACGAGCCATACAAACACGTGGACGGCTAAGAACATAGAAAAGAGAAATCAGAATAAACCCACACTGAACGGAGATTTCTCCATTTTATACAAAGCGGATGTCATCAAAAACAGCCTGGACGTAGGAGGAGAGTGGTTTGAGTATCGAATAGAAGGCAACGAGAGAGGTAAGCAATCACTTTGTTATCATTAAGGGAATCTCCTCGAATATTTCCCAGTTTTCTCAGCATCACGTGACGTGTTCAGACCAATCCCGTACAGGAAAACTGTTTGGTTTTATACGCGCCTTGTGAGTGTTCTTCCTCGTTCGCTGAATTTTCAATAATTCTTTTGCCATCCTAAACTGATAAATATTTCATTAATAAGTAACAAATAAGAAGTCTCAACCGTATTTTGTATGGCTTTAAAGCACTCAAGGTAGTAATACGAGCATGAGAGAGGTGAAGGAGAACAACATTCGCCTACGGCTCGGTTTTTTTTTTTTTGGTTAGTGCAGAATGACGCGTTTTCAACGCTTTGTTCTCTAACAAGCACCTTCAATGGAGCTGTATTAAAGATAACTTGTTATAAAAAGAGCCATCAATAAAAAGTAATCATTATCGGAAATTAAAAATTGCTTTTTGTACACAGTTTTTCCACAAAACAGCGTATTTACTTAACAGTTTAACTAAATTTGTGTCATTCATAAAGGTCGTTGGGGAGGAATATGGCGCGCTCCAAGAGACTACACCTTCGTTGCCACTGACAACAAGCAAACAAATGTCGAGTTGCTGAAAACATTTGACAAATGGAAGTACGATGATTATGGAATCGAGAAAAGAATGCCTTGGATATCCGGCGCTAAACTAACGACATCAAAGAACGCAACTGGAGATCGACAATGGGGAACTCTGATTGGTAAGATAACGTATGGGTGTCACATAACGTCATCGACATTTGCTCCCATCATGCCTTACGAGAACAGAAATCGAACTGTTGTCGATCCGTCATGTTGACCGCGTGTATGAAATGTATTCATGCTTTTGTGTCTAATTAAAGTCTTGAAAGCCATTCTGTGACAATGGGCTCCTGGGTTAAGTTGAAGCTAGGCTTCAACTTGATCGAATACACGACCTCTACGATGCCGATGAGCTCCGATACAAACACTCTCCTGTCGTGCAACATGAAAAACGCAGTGCCTGACAACTGCTGCTTGTATTTAAGAGGCAACTTTGGTAGTTCCCCGGTTGAGGAGTGGGAATCTCGGTGTTAAAGCATTCGTAACGAATAGTCATGCTATCACAGTACGTAGTTTAACTAAAGAGGTGTCTGAAGGAATTATGACTGAAGTCACCGCGAACTGGCCAATTGGAGAAAAGAAACATTTTTTGTTTCACTATTTACAGCGTCCTCAATTAGCACAGTCGTGCTTAATACATTTAACTAATAAAGTATTTTTTTATTTTTACTCTCAATCCTGAATTGGTTTAAATTTAACCATCAACCAGCATAGTATTTATCACCTTCATCCATTCCGATCAAAATAGGGTCTATGCAAGGCAGGGACGACCACTCCCTGAGGTAGTATAGCTGCTACCCGCATACCTGTAATGGGCTCCTGTTGCATACCTATTTTGTTATTAATAAAAAAAAAAAAAAAAAATATTTCTGAATGTGACTGGTTGTTAACAGACCGTTCTGAGCTCTAAAAGGACAGTTGAAGCGTTATATCTGAGCAGAAGCATATGGGTGATATGCTTCTGATCTGAGTAACTGAACAGTGCTCGTTGGTTACGCGCGCTATAATAGAACAATTGAAGATGAAATGTTAAACTTGACACGAGCATGGGACAAAGAAAATTTCGAACCCATGGCCTCCCAGATACCGGTTAGGCGCTCTAACCAACTGAGCTACAAGAGACTGTATTTGAATCTGCTCTTCGTCAGGCATCTCATAAGCAATTTATAACCTCGTTAATCACTCTTAGTTACAGAATAGTTGGACTTTACTCAGCTCCATTAGGATAAATTCCTGTTTGTGATTCATTTTACTGTATATTATTTTCCACAGCCAACTCCAAAATTTTCTTTCCTGCGCCATGGTTGGATGGCACGGATCTTGAACAGCACCCAGTGAACATATGGTACTGGGTCAGAGAACAGAGCTTTGACCTTCCTCGGTCATGTGTTGAGATTCAGTTGAGAGGGATACAGAATAATCCTGTAACAGGTGTGAATCAGTACACAAGTTTTGCTTGATTTGCTTCAAACAATATGTTCACTTGTTAATGTAGTGTTAACATTTTGTAGTCTAATGAATTGCATGGAAAAAGCTTTTTTATGAATGCAAATATTACGTCACTACAACGAAACGACAATGAACTCGAGATTTATACGCGTACACTATTTGACGTTATTTCGACGCTCGCATATCGCTTTGGCAACAGTAAGCCGCAACTATCCCTTCCATACAACTGAAAATGTACAGTTTTGGCATGATAGCTAGAATATGGGGTCGGTTAGCAGTTCTCGCATGGCATGAATGGCTAGCTACCATCGAAAGAAAGGTTGAACAACGCCCGTAGCCCCCAAACAATAGCAACTGGTACTCTAAAGGACCAGTAGAATTGCAGGCTTACGAGAGCTGCTAAAATGCCGAGGATATGATGCACTATGTTTGCTTCTGTTTGTGTTGTCTGTCGACCGAAGGTTGAGGCTGATGTTAACTGGAACCCTGAAATTTTACCGCCGAGAAAACGGTGTAATAACCACCTTTGTTTTAAAGTGTTGTATTAAATTCATTCTGATTTCATTTTTTTTTAGATGGTGTCTACACTATCAAGCCCAGTGACCGTGAGATTAAAACCGTTTGTAATTTCAATAAACATGGCGGCGGTTGGACGCTTGTGTTAACAAGCGCAAGTGACAACGGATGGACAAGAGATAACGTGAAGCTAAGGAACGCTGATAATCCTTCATTGAATTCTGATTTCTCCCTATTAGAGATGGCTGGCAAGATTACTAACAGGAAACATTTTCAGGTAAAGACTTAAAATAACTATATTTAGAGAGGAAGCCACATCAGCTCTAGCTGGTTTTCATGCGGGTCCTCTTTCCAGATCGAATTGGCATTTGGAAATGTTGGTTTTTGTGGAGGGAAGAAAACCAGAGACTTGGAGAAAAACCCTCGGAGCAAGGAAGAGAACCAACAACAAAATCTCAACCAACATATGACGCCGGGTCCGGAAATCGAACACGGCCACATTGGTGGCCGGCGAGCGCTCTCACCACTGCGCCATCCCTGCTCCCCCTAAACTTAACAGCTTTCAGCGTAAGAGAATTACTTATCAAGTAAAGTAGATGTTGAACGATATCTGATTTGCTCCTTTGATGTTATATGAATGGTACATTTGCGTCACGTGTTGGAAATTGAGCTTTCTAATTGGTTCTTTCTTATATTGACCCTCCTTTACAACTTAGATAACTGAATCAAAAATTCTTCTAAATTTCTAGTATCGTATCGAGGAAGATGGCGGGAAAGCCTGGGAAGGCATCTGGGCAGCTGACGCTGGTTGTTCGCTCACTTCCGGTCGATCAGACAATGCTTGCGTGGATTTATTACACCAGCAGGGACATTGGGATGACAGTAAAGTTAAGTCAACAGGACGACTTCCGTATTTAACCACTTCCGGTGATGCACTTTTGACGAGCGCTGCTGATGAAGGAGACTTGAGTGGTGCTCTTGTGGTGGATTCAACAAAGGCAATAAGTCGATCAAGAACTGGAGTGAAAAGACTCTGGCTGCGCGAGGGAACCTGGTAAGGAGAATACAAAACTTCGTCTCGGATAAAAAAAATAGCTGGAATTTATAAATTCCTCTTTTGTGATCTGTCTGATTTTTTTCCTAACAATTCTAGCCATCCTCTTTTCGGTTTGGTTTGTTTCATACATACACACATAGATTTTATCTTCTCTCAACTTTTAGAGTAGCTTATAATATTATTAATATTAGTAGCTAATATCTTCGAGAAATACAATAAAATAGACTTAAATAGGTTACAGAAATACGTTACACACTCAAAGAAGCTAGAAGCTACAAATATTTAGCTAAAAAGAAATCTATATATAGGCCAGATGTGTCTAAACAAAATTCATGCTCTGAATTTTTTCTTTCAAATTCTGTTAAATCACTTGCTAGTCTGGTAACGCATGCCATTGCTTTGCTGAGAAATGAGTTTCCACCTCTACTATTTTTCTTCCTGAGTTAGCTATTATTTTGAAGCTTACTTTCATTTAAATTTAATTATGTGCATCGTAAAAAAATGTCAATTAATCATAACACAGTACTTGAAAAAATTAATTCCAATTTTCTTAGCATGAAACGACCAGACGTCTTGCGACCCACCCCCTCCCGAAATTGGAAGCTAATAGTAATAGTCTCTTGACTACAATTTTAATTGTTTTCGTAGGAGATCTTGCAATGAAATCAAAATAAAACACCGTGGAAGCAAGGCAGTGTTGAAAGACGGACTGTACATGATTCGTAAGAACTCCCATGAATACTTGCCGGTATACTGTGATATGACGTCAGAGCAAGGAGCTTACACTCTACTGGTTACCAGTGCTTCTAACGGTTGGAAAAAGGACGAAGTCAAACTTAAGAACCCCACAAGGCCTTCGCTGTCCAGGGACTACTCCATACTGGAGTACGCTGACCAGATTAAGGCTTTGAGTGGCGGGAAAACGTTTAAGTATCGCTTGGAAGCTTACAAGAGAGGACACTGGGGCGCTGTCTGGACCGCTCCTATCAAGTATAGGTAATAGACTGATTCATTATTTTCTAAAAGTCTTGGATTTTACTACAAGTTTGCAAAATGACCTGTCAAGTTTCGGAAGAAATATGCGCTAACATAAAAGAGACGTTGTGACAATCAGCGTACGAAAGAGCTAGTGACCCTAATAATAGTAGTTGCTTCTAGGAAATCCCTACAGGAGCCCATTACCCGGAGCGTGCAACTTCCATTCTACGTCTGTGAAACGGCGTTTTCACAGGCAAAGTTATTTTTAGACAAGATTTCCCGCAAATTGGTTTCGAATAGCTAATCACAAGCGATTTGTAATAGACCATTGATATGTAACTGCAGTGCCTCGTCCACCTGAGAAGTTAACATAGCGGATACATGCGATGAAACTTTTTCTGAGTGTTCTGATAGCATTTCAAGCGCGATGATTTCAGTATTTCCCAGCAAAATAGTAGCTCTCTACATCGGAAGCAGTAATTTTTGCAGGAAAGGCTCAGCTAAAAATAACTTAACTCGTGAAAACGCCGTTGCACAAATATACGGAAGTTGCACGCTATGGGTAATAGGCTACTGAGGAAATACCGTAAAGCCCGGGCCAAACGAGGATGAGAGTTGATGAGAGTTCAAACTCTCACTCTCGTTTGGCATGGAACTCTCATGCACTCCCATTGACTCTCATGCGCTCTCATCGACATGGAACATGCTCAAAATTTTCATGAGAGTCGATGAGAGTTTTCTCTCGTTTTGCTTGAGTTGATGATAACCGATGAGAGTTGAGGAAAACTCTCATGAGAGTCAACTCTCATCAGCTTTCATCCTCGTTTGGCCCGGGCTTAACGGAGTTAACAGAGTGACCAGAGGTTATGACAATAATAGGGAATTACCTCTTCTTGCGTGATGTACTAGTGTTATTTTATCCCTTTTCTAGCTTTGTCAGTCAAACTAACCAACAGACAGACGTCATTCTGGTGAAACGTTTTAACCAATGGCAGTACAACTGGCAAGACTCGCTCGAAAAGCGCATGCCCTGGTTGGGTCCGAGGCAGAGTTTATTAACAACCTCGACTCACTCGGATTATTCCGATTGGGGATCGATTATCTCCGAGAAGAAGTCGAACAATCCGGCTCCTTGGATCTACGGTGTCATGGCGAATCCTGGTGTGATCTGGTATTGGGTGAACGAGGATGACTGTGACCAGAGCCGTACCCCAGGTGAGTGTAGTGTGAGGCCATTATGTCTTTTTAGAATAAGTTAACTTGTGAGTTTAGCATCAAAACAAAGATTCTGTATTCGAACTCGTTTTGATTACAGTGGCACCTCAACGAAGTGCCAAGGGCCTGCAAAAATGTGTTTGTTGTAAAGGGGGTTTGTTCGTCCTCGTTAAACCGGGGCTCTATTCCTATACATTTTCAGCTGTTAGTTACTTTGGTTGGCCTGAAGAACATCGTTCGTTATACCAGGGTTTTTGTTATATCGGGGTTCCACTGTAGTATCAGTGTTTTGTCGCTACAAACTCAGACTCATAAAAAGTTTAGGTAGTAGTGTTTAAGAAAGCGGAAAGCTGAATTGGTTTTAAACCAATATACACTTGTTGTTCAACCACGAAACGCGATGCACGTGAACTGCGGCTCACTCGTGCAGCTATAACACAATTAGCCTTAACCTAATCCGATCGTGGTTTACAGAGTCATCATGTAAACCTCAATTCAGCCATAAACAAGGTCCAACTTAGACTTTGTAGCAATCGACAAAGGTGCAAAAGCTCCTTGTTCCATTTTGATTTATTGCTACCTTTTGACGTTTTTCGCCCTTGGTAACTATTATTTTGATGTTTCCTTTAATTTTAAGTTAGTTCTTGACATCGGAAAGTATGAATGACAGACGACTTATCGTGAATCAATTACTTTGAGTGTATTCTATATATTCTTCAATTCTTTTTATTTCCATGCAGTTAATGGTGGATTGTCAGAGTGGACATCCTGGTCAGACTGCAGTCAGATGTGCGTCAGAGGCGTACAGAAACGTGTGAGGCAATGTAACAATCCTGCTCCGAGATGTGGCGGGAATGACTGTGGCACTGGGGTGGTTACCAAGCAGGAAAAGGAGTGCATGGTCTGCCCGAGTAAGTTGATTTGAAACATTGTCCCGTTCACACTAAAACTTAAACGCTGCGCATTGAAAAGCTGTTCAGGAAAACAACACATCGGTTTGACAGAAATTACGTTACAAAATGTTCAACTGCTAAAGAGAACCACGAACGAAATGATTGGTTGTAATCAAAATTTTTGACATTTATTTGCAACATTTCTTTGGTCTAAAAATTTAGACCCTGAAGAGTATAGTGACTATTTTTCTTCTTGAATACGATGAGTTCGTACGAAATTTCACCCAAATGTCCCACTTAGCCTAACATAACTCTCGGATCGGTTTCCGTTTATTTAAAAGTCGCGACAATTGTCAATTTCTTTCCAAAGATTGCCTTGCGTTAAAAGGTCTTCAAATTTAAATTACGCGAACCAGTTATTGGAACACGGATTCATAAAGTTAGACTTCAGTCACGACAAGGTACAGTGGCAAGGCTGTAAGTATATTCTTTAAGTTGTGCTAGCGCTGCTGGTTTCCGTGTTTTGAAAAATCCTCGACAATGAATTTCTCAAGGTTTTTTTCGAAAGTTGCCTTGCGTTGTGTTAAAAGACACGTCATTTTCATGGCTGATACTCTTATCGACCATAGTTCTCGACGAATGAACGCGCCAGAATCCCCTCAGTTTTTGCAAATTCGTAATTGTAACTTTTTTTTTCTGATTTTGGTTGCTTTTTGCAGAAAGCCCCATCAGAACTCACGGTGGTAGTTTTTGCTTCCAACCTGAAAGTGCTGACTGCAATCCAGCAGACAATACGCGACTAGTTTACATGAAGGATACACCGCAGTGTTCTAAAAACTACATGGAGTTCACTTACTACAATGACGTACTCACTCATAAGTGCAGTGGAAAGAAAGTTTGCCCTCAGGGTATGTTTGTTGTTATAATTTGTGCACTCTTTTAGAAAAAAGCAAAACCGTGTGAATTATTTGTTCCTTTCACTCTTGGGATTGCAGAGTTTGCCTCTGTACCTCACTGAATTTCAAGCAATTAAAAAAGCTCAGCTTCCTCCTCACGACTGATTACAAACAATGAATTGCTAATTACAAACAGTGAATGCGAAATGGAAGACTGGATATCTGCTTTCCAGGAACACTAACGTAAACACTAAAAATGTCTACTGGTGCTGAAAAATATGGTTAACATTTCTTCACTTTTAATCTGAATGTCTTCTCTATTTGCTCGCAATTTTCATGAAGAATTTCCTTCATTTTTAAACTAAGATCTAGAAAATTAGAAATAACTGATTAAAGTAAAATTCTTACCCAGCTTTATATTTTACATGTTTCACACAGGAGGAACAGCTACTTGGCAAACACCGCTAGTCATTTCAAGCAAGTGCCAGTCGGATGCATCCAAGTTCCAAAGGTCAGTATGTCCTAACTTTAAAACTTTCTTACTATTCATCCTTCAGGGCCATTACCTACAACAATGTTGGTTTTCTTACTGACTCTTGTAAAACGAGAAATATATAAAGCGGCTAGTAGCACCGTTTACGCCACATTGGGAAACGACCGCACTCTTTGAAATAAGCAACAGATGGATGGCTTTTTGACCAGCTCGCTTCACATTTATCGAGACCTTTTTGCTTTCGCACAATGTTTCAACCAAATGAAGACCAAACAACTCAAGTATTAGTGTTGTAATTGCCTAAAAATCAATAAAACTATTTTCTATTCTTTAACCCAATACACTCACACTTGCCAGGACTCTTCATAAGACGTTAAAACACAAAGCATCCGGGTTCTGCGTGCATCCAATATCCGGGACACCACAAAACGGAGCTGTGGCCATTATGTGGAAGGATGGTTGCAATGAAGATAGACTTCAACTTGATCTATTCAAGTTAGAGGGTTGGTGAATTTATAGTTCTTGTATATTTTTTATTTCCTTGTTAATCAGTTAACATTTAGCGTCGTCAAATGATGTTTCATGGCGCGATGATCCTGCTCGGGTAGCCTTAGGTAATAATAATAATAATAATAATAATAATAAAAATAATAATAATAATAATAATAATAATAATAATAATAGTAATAATAATAATAATAATAATAATAATAATAATAATAATAATAATAATAATAATAATAGTAATAATAATGGCACATCGGGCAGTATATCCACAGAGTGGCTCTTCGCCTGCCCGATCCTAACTGAATTTACAGATGTAAAAGATTAAAAATTATCTAAGGTTCGAGCCCTAGCCAGGATAATGGGTCTTCATTTGTGTTGTGCTCTTAGAAAGAAACATTACGTGCTTACACAGTGCTTCTCACCCAGGAGTATAAATGATCCTGAGAATCGGCGTATTGTTGGAGCACAAAAACATCCGGGGTTTCCTGTGATGGACTAACTTTCAGTCCAGGAGGAGCAGCAATCCTAGAGACCGTCCTTCTGTAGCTTGTCACTTTATTCTCTGGAATTGTAACTGAAGTTAAGCCCCGGATAGGTTCAGATTATCCGCTTTTTATAACATAATTTACAATATAACTGACATGACTCTTTTGTAGTTCTTAACAGTCCAATAAAAGCTTACAACGGTTTCTGCCTTCAACCTGAAAGCGCCAACTGTAATCCAGCGGATGACACACGACTAACTTACCACAAAGACTCTCGATGCAACAAAGACTACATGTACTTCACTTACAAAGATGAAGTTCTTGTTCATACTTGTAGCGGCAAGAAAGTATGTCCACAGGGTAAGTTTGCATGACAAGAAATCCAGATTCCATTGTTTTCCACAACATAACTGACTTTCAAGTGCCATTTGGGTTCAAAAGAGCGTTCAATGACTACCTTAACTTTTCAGGTCGAGGGTCGAGAAATAACCTTTCCGTAAAATAAATACAGACCGATTTCCAGAATAGAACAATACCCGGGCCAAACGTCGAACTTCACATGTGTCGAACCTAATGCAAATGACCAAAAACAGTAGGTTTTGCTCATTTGCATTAGGTTCGACTCATGTGAAGTTCGACGTTTGGCCTGGGCCTAAGAAACAATAGCTGAGTTAGAAACGTGAATTTAGCAAGCAATCGTGACTATTATCTGATGATATTAGAGCAGTTTTCAATTGAGTGTCGTAAAACCAAAACCAAAGTAATTACTCTGGCCAATCACAAAGGACTGTCAGACAATCCAGTGAACCAATCAAAACTCGAAGCAAATACATGTAGCTGGCACAAAGCGCTGGAAAACGTGCGCGAGCGAGTCACGATTGGTTTTGGTTTTAGTTCTGATTGGCTGAGAAAGTGGCGCGAGATTTTTAAGCCAATCACTAAGCGTAGCAATGCAAAACCAAAGCAAACGCAATTAACTTTCGACACTCAAGTGAAAACCGCTCTATTAGGAATTATTGCGTATAACAAGGTACTGGTGCTCGTAAACCAATGGGGCCCTCCATTTTTATTTCAAAATTTAAGTTTCCACATAAGACAAACAGCCAGTAGGCAAAGTTTGACAAAAATCTCAGTGCAGGTTGTAGCCTATTTCAGTGGAATGACCTTATGAGACTGTCGTATTTCCGTTTTTTTTTTTTTTTTTTTTTTTTTTTTTTTTTGCTGTAGGTGGAACGGCTACCTGGGGAACGCCAATGGTATTATCCAGCTCTTGTTCATCTGATGTGTCAAAATTTCAGAGGTAACGACAGCGTTTAAAATTGAACCCTTGAGTCATGCAGTTATCAAAGTTTAATTTCTTCTTAGAGACATAGGTGCAAATGAAACGTACATGCCACGAGAATAAAGCAACTGATCGCCTTGGCCAAATTATAAATAACATAAATAAATTGGTTTTTGTGGAGGAAGGAAAACCGGAGAACCCGGAGAAAAACTTTCGGAGCAAGGACGAGAACCAACAACAAACTCAACCACATATGAAGCCGGGTCAGGGAATCGAACCCGGGCCACATTGGTGGGAGGCGAGCGCTCTCACCACTGCGCCATCCCTGCTCCCCACGTAATGTATCATCATTATCGTAATGTTTCATCAAATTCTCCCAACAAGTACTTAACAAATATATGAAATTTAGTGAGGAGGATTTCTATGTTGACATAAAGGGTTGTGAGGTTCTTGCGCGGCGTATGAGGCTAAGCCTCCTTAATATGTGGCAAAGCTATCTCTCTTTTCTCGACGTTATGGTGGACGGTGTGCGAGAGGCGCGTAAAATGTTCATGTGAAGGAGGCCGGGCAAGGATGGCGCAGTGGTGAGAGCGCTCGCCTCCCGTCAATGTGTGCTCAGTTCGATTTAAGCCAGGTGCCATGTCTGGGTTCAGTTTGTTGATCGGGGTACTGCCTTACTCCGAGGTTTTTTTCGGGTTCTCCGGTTTTCCTCCCTTCACAAAAACCAACCCTCCAAATTCCAATTCGGTCATCGATGCTCCTGAGAGCTCTTTCGTGCTACGTGGGTAAATAAATTACATTTACATTTTTTTAAAATTTGCCACGAAATTTTTCTCTTGCTTTCATACACCGAACTTACGTAGAATGGCCATGTGTAAGGACTATTGATTATTAGTAGCGGAATTTATGTTTGTACTTTACCTATAGGACTTCTCATAAAACCTTAAAACATACGGCTTCTGGGTTCTGCGTGCATCCATATGGAGGGCCGC
This sequence comes from Oculina patagonica, assembly GCF_052425735.1. Taxonomy (NCBI): domain Eukaryota; kingdom Metazoa; phylum Cnidaria; class Anthozoa; order Scleractinia; family Oculinidae; genus Oculina; species Oculina patagonica. The sequence continues at coordinate 1,738,235 of NC_135771.1, forward strand.
CAAAGGAAGGGATTCCTGCCGTCATGTGGAAAGACGATTGTAGAGAGGACAGACTTCAATTGGATCTCTTTATGTTGAGGGGTTAGTATTTTATCTTGCTATTTTTTCTTTTACAGTCTTAAGATCGCTTTTTTGTTGAAAAAGACTATTTAACAAATACGTTTTTGGGGCAATAATGCACTAAAAAAGCAAGCGTGCGCTTTTATGGCCTTTTATCGATCGATACACGGCAACTATCTAAAAACATCCATTCATGGCTTTGTGACAGGACTAGTAAGTACTTTAAAACCTCAGTCTCTATAGGCCAACTGCTATTTTGTTATATGATTCTTTTTACAAGTTAAGTAGGACAATCGATAACTTTAATTATTGAATCTCCCTAAAGAGGGCTTTTCAGTAGCAATTTACATGTGCATGAGAAAATTATAAGCTATACAAATACATGTCTTTTTTATACTATAAAAATGTGAACTAAATAACTTTCAAACCAGATACTATTAGCAAGTTTTCAATAAAAGGCAATATATAATGAATGCGTTAAAGTCTAAAGAATGGGACTAATCAGCCAACAATTTCATAAGACTACTCTTACTGGTGTCTTTAAAGTGCGAAACGGAGCTTAACTGCTTAATACTTCTGGGAATAGATTTTCAAATGTCCACAGCTCTGTACGAGAAAAAACCGTTGAGCTTACTTAGATATACACTTATGAAACCATTATAATTTATCTACTCGGTTTTCTTTTGTAGGTCCTGGTTAAAGCTTCAAATTATAATTCACCACTTCAGAAACTTCGGTCGGAGACTAGTCACCAGCATGGTGCGTGGCAAGGACTTCTGGGATCGTTTGCTTAGATTGACAAAATGGCATATAGATATTAAAAATGCTTTTCCAAAACAAAACGCCAAAGTTCATAAATACACTGATTTGTTTTCGGTTGTGCTAAAACTTCCAGAAACAAGGAAGACTTTCAGTATTATCGGATTCCAAAAGATGTAGATGTTGCCACATAATCTAGCTTTCTTTGTCATTTACATTTGTACCGATGACTAATTTTCAGCTGATTCAGTCATGCTTCCTGTGTCCACCTAAACAATCTGTGGAGGCGTGCACTCGATAAACTTTCTGCAGTGGTGAATTGCAAGCAAGACCTTTTGGACAAACAAGAACCCGAGATAAAACGAAACGAGCTGAGCAAAGACAGCGCATATCTTATTGAAAATTACCACAGTTGAGCAATCAAAATTTAATAGCTTAGTCGATTTAATAAAATAAAGGGATTTATTCAGCAAACAACTGAATCGTGTGTTTTTATGACCCGTCACTGGTATCACACAATTCCCTGTAGTGTCTTGTTGATTTTAAAAGTGTAGCTTGTGCGTTAGTCAAGTCCAAGATCGCACAAGTGAAGGGATATAGAGTAGAATTAAAGAAAGGAGCTTTTTCCTTGGTCATGGTCTTTCCTAGTCATTTCTAAAATGAGACTACCACACAGTTCAGCCTTATAACCCATTTCAGATTAACTGTGTTAACCAGTTTCTATTTCAAATGCCGTGCCGTTACAACGTGAAGCATCCTGTGTGAACAGTATGAAGACAAGCTGTCTTCTCACTGATTAAAAAGTGTTCTATTTTTAGTTACTAGGCGCGGTGTTAAACTATTTCTTGTAAAGTTACTGATCCTTAAACAAGAGAGAACATTGAGAGGAACTTTCCTTAAAAACGTTTGCCTTTGTTACCCAGTAAAATGATAGCAAACCAACGTAATATTCAGCTATTTGTAAAATGCATCAGAAACTTTCCCTTTAAGAGACGTATTTAAGGCAATCAACGCTATTTACATCAGCTATTATTTTCCTGATCTACAAAACTTCGATGGAGACCACAGTTTGTGCTCCTTTACGGAATTCAAACATGGAATAAAATTCTTAAAAAGACGACGACAATATCAAATGCACAATACGTTTTTCGGTTGTAAAACACCCATCGTCAGTTACAAAATGAATAGAATTAAGGACAAGTAATATATATGCTTTAGTATACCTAAATGGTAGAAGTGCTGCCAAAGGGGAAGAACGTTTTAGTATTTTTTGAGTAATGTTTTATTTAAGGCCCCTAGAAAAAATTTGGTTTTTAGCGAAAAAAAAAAAAAAGAAAAAAAAAAAAAAAAAAAAAAAAAAAAAAAAAAAAAATAAAAAATTTTATTTTTTTTAAAATTTTTGGGGGCCCTGGGAAAATTTTTTTCAAAAAAAAAAAAAAAAAAAAAAGGGAAAAAATAAAGAGTTGTCCTCTTTTTTCAAAAATTGCAGTTTGCTTCTTATATTAATAATGATTACCACAATTCTTCCTCGTGATATTAGATACGTGAAAGGTAAAAAAGTCAAATAAATTGCATTATTATGGCTTTCACCCTAGCCTTTCCTCGGGTATTCGGAGTCCCGTTTGGGTACCTGCAAGAGTTCGGGTGTTGGTGGTCCGCTGGGTCAAGGAGTCCTACCCCTTTTCAGATTAAAGAGTTATATTGACAGCATACCCCATCTCAAACCGAGAGTTAAAACTTTTCTTTACAATAATACAACATCCATTATTTTCTTTCCAAAATTTCAAAACGATCTCATTTAGAAAAAACTTTCCCCCTTTAAGCGACCTCATCTCAGACTAGAAGATCAAAATTGGAATTCCATCACAGACCTGTAAGGTCAAAAATGAGACGCCATCCAGTGGCACACACCCGTATAGCGTATATAAGGTAGTACCCCCCCCCCCCCCTACGGCTTTACGGCAGTGGCGGTTACTGTGATAGTCTAATCGGCGCTTGTCGCGAGTAAATTGTCGCAGGTCGCGGGCAAATTGTCGCGGGTGGCAGCTTTCTACTTTTTTTTAAAAGTAAACTGCCTTAACGAAGATAATAGAATAACAATAACAATAGCTTGAAAGTTAGTGGACAAAAAATTGAGCAATTTGCCGACAATTTACCCTCGACCCGCGACAATCTACCCGCGACCCGCTACTCGCGCCCTTTAGACTATCTCGCGGTTACTCAAGTGCAAATAGCAATGCAGTTACCACAGTATTAACTAGTACCCAGCATTAAGCTCATAAGATAAAATCAATGTATTCTCTGTGGTGGCCATCAGCTTTTATATAACTTCGTGAAAGACTTTTTCTTTATGATTAAAAAAGCAAATGTTGTGAAAAGAACTACCCAGCAAGTTAAGCAAGCAGGTGCAAAATGCTATTAATGCACTCGTGTTATTATTAATGAAGTTTAAATTTGGCCTTCTGACCTCGTTCAATTTAAGGTTATGACAGTTTAGATTTCCTTTTCACAAACAAAAGGAAGTTGTTTTGTACAGCTAGTGTCGTCCCAGGCCCCTTCATCAACTGTCATTTTCACGCAGTCCTGGTAACTATTCTCGTTGTCTGGTTGGTTTGAAGCCCACTTAGTGTAGGTCACGTGACTGCCGTCAGGCCAACGGAAGGTTCCTTCTGAAGTAACGTCATTCAGACCGATCCACACTCCATCAAGCGGGCTCGTTATTTGGATCTGCAAGCATTAAAAGTATATTTTAATGTTTGGATAAACCTAGACATTTTGTAGTTATTGCGCGCCTTGACAAAGCATTTATCTATTTTCTTGACTATAGAAGGCCACAAAAGCTCCAAAAGAAACCGAAACTACATAAAAGAGGAGAGAAAGGGAGGTGTTATCGAAGGTCAAAAATGGTATCTTAAGGGTAAGAGTTTAGATCTCGGGGCGGAGCATCCCAGTACGAAATAGTGTTGAGTACCCTCCCCCTCTCCCTCCCCCCCCCCCCGGGTTTAAACCCTAACATCGCATAAAACACGCAAGAGCTATCATTTACCCGTAATGTTCAATAGCTCTTCGCCAGTGACAGCTCCTCCAATAATCATCAGATCTCTCAAGTATCCCCTCAATGATTTACCGAGGTCCCTCCTTATTCCAATATCATAAACTAAACGGGAACTATCATACATGGGGTATATGTCACTCGGCAAATCCTGGTTCCCAACCTTCTGACCGTCAAGGAATAAGTAAGCCTCGTTTGCAGTTCTGTTCCATACCGCTGCGACGTGAAACCACTTATCAATTGGCGGAGTCCTGTGTTAATAAATAGAGGATACGTTAACATGTAAATTAATGCGTTATTCTTACTTAATAATAATTATAATAATAATAATATAATAATAATAATAATAATAACAGTAAAAAACATATCGTTACAGGATTGCTGCTTCAATGCAGGTTCTGTTAGTATAAAAAGGACGTATGAACAATAACATATTTATGCTACGTTATAAAAAAGCAGAATAAAGTCACCACTTCAAAAAATTAATGGTTGCCTACTTTGTAGTAAGAAGCGCGTTTGGTGAATCCTAAAGTAAAGTTCCTAGAGTAATAAAGGTGAATGTCATAGTTTCAGATAAATGGCAAGTTTCGAATGAAGTTACGTGTAGACAGTGTCGGCTGCAATATACTTTGAACAAATGTTATACTACATAATTTGAAAACCTTACCCGCCATTTATATATGGTTTGTCTTTCCGTTTGTTATTTTTAACTATGAAACGAAGTTTTTCATAGTAGTAAGTTTCAACAACAAAATGATATGGATTAATCCAATAGGAGTAAATGGTTGAGGGCGGTGTAACAGGACTCTGTAGTTTGACCCAGCTGGTGATGGTAAAACTGGTTTGTCCAAAACTCACGGCTGGGGTTGTGGCGTACGCGCCTGATCCATTAAGGTACAAGCATTTCACACCGTCTTCCTCCTCGTATGTCGCTCCATTGAAGAGACTGTTTAGAGAATAAGACAGCAATTATTTTGATGATGATGATAATGGTTCTTCTATAGCTCTATGCGCTTCGCAATTAGAGTTACGGGACGAGATCGGATCGAACATCAGCATATCAGGCGCCTTCGGCAGCCGCTATCCGTCCATGTATATTATCTCGTCCCACCACCCAACCCATGGATACATGCGAAATAGGCCAGACCACAACACTAGGAACTCCGTGCCCTAAATTTTGTGGTAAGTGTGCGGGTTCTTTAACGTTCCCTGCTGACCATAACCCTGAAGATGCAGGAGACGGGGCCTACGGTTTATCGTCCTTATCCGAGAAGACTAAAACATCTAACCATTTGCAGATGTCATTGCAAAGTCAGCACGTTCTCCTCAGTTATTTTAAGACCCTGTGTTGGTCCGGTCTGGGAGTCGAACCCGAGACCTCCCGCACGACAGTCCGGCGCTCTACCAACTGAGCTAACTGGTCGGCGGTTAGCTCACTTTGAATAATCTCTACGAGAGATAAAGACGTAGCCTGTTCCAGGCGTTCAGTTACTTGGGAAGCAGCGCGTAAAACGGGAGGATTAGCGGCGGGAAGAAAGGCGAGTGGAAAAAATTGTTTGGGGTTTATTTCGCTCGCTGTTTTTCGTGTTGCTTCTCAACTAACCGAGCGCCTGGAACAGGTTACTCGAATGGCATGTTTCATAATGGCTTTGCCTTTAAAACCCGTCATGAAACAATGAAATATACTTTTTAAAATTGAAGAAACAACCCGATACAATGATTGATGTGTTTTCTGCTCACCTCACATCGGTATCATTTCCATCCAGAGTCCAGTGGCTTATAATCTCCTTTTGGTCCTCATGGTCCTTACCTTATTAAAATAAACGTTCAATAATAATGTCAACTTGATAAAGTTGAGCGATGCGTTTTAGCAGGTAAACCTTTTTCAAGCAATGTGGTTGCTGAATTTCCGTTCGTCTTCTTCTATATATTTCCACCCTTAAATGCCTGGTATATAAACTGTACGAGGGCGCACTGTTGTCATCAAGTGCGCGCGTATAGCGGTGCACTGAGGAAGAGGCAGCAACTTCAAACCGTCTTGCTTATCAGTTACGTTTTTTCGAGTGTTTATGGACGCATGTTACAGTGCAGCTATGTTGAGAAGACAACATAAGTGCACTGGAAACGATACTTAGGCCTAAAGGCTGTGAAATGCGCATGCGACCCGATTTAAATCGTAACCTCAGTACTTTGCTGGCGGTGACCATATTTAGAAATCATTAATCACATGAAATCAGTGGACTATCAATAAAATGTCTGCGCGCGCAACTGTCTTGTCACGAGGACAAGTTTCTGGCATTCAAACTTTGAGTTAAAAGTCTCGGTAACATTTCCCTCTTTACGCACATGAATAGTACCTCGATTCCAATGTGTGGCTTCAATAGCTCAGTTGGTAGGCATCTCGCCGGTATCGCGGAAGTCACGGGTTCGAATTCCGAATCCCGTTGAAGAATTTTCCTGTTATTTTTCTTTGAAATTTTTTCAATTGCAATTCACTGCGAGGATCATTTCTTCACTTTACATCTCATCCGCAGTTCACATATATGAATTATTTCATAAACTTTACGTCAGTACTTACCTTTTGTATTTGTTTTTATTTTGTCAAGTAACTGAGAAATAAACTCATTTTTGGACTTTTTTTGCTTGTTTACAAGGAAAATAGAAATGTTTGGGATTTTGTGGTTGTCTTCGTCGTTGATTGACACTAGATCTCCACCAATCGACTGACAAGATTGCTTTGCTTGTCTCCAGGCTCTTTTCTCAGGAAACAATTTAAGGAGTTTGGAACCAAATCTATACCAGCCATCTGGAAGAACTGTGTAATAAAAACAAATACCGTATTTGCGGCGCTTATTCGAGGGCGGTGCTTATTTAAAATTTGGACGCTGCAAAGAATCTAATCTAAACGAAACTTATCCAGTAACTAAAAGAGGGGTCTTTTGATTGTCAGTATTCGTCTCTTACGGAAGAGAGTAGTTTCGCTTGCTGTCCCGACTGCTCACGGCCTTCACAACGTTAACAGAACTGCGTATTGTTAGAATTTTGGATAGGAAAAATAATAGGCGAGTGGTAGGTAAAACATAATAACTTTGAACCGCGAAACATCGCTTTTGATGAAAACGAATTTCCAAGGCTGTTTCAGCGTTTCTCTGTAGTGCTATTTTTGTTTATACGGAATTCTTCGTATAAGCGCCGCATCGGGACTGCGGTGCCTTATTCGGGGGGGGGGGGGGGGTTATTAACTTTGTTGTCCTGAATGCGGCGCTTATTCGAGGGCGGCGCTTATTCGGGGGCGGCGCTTATTCGAGTAAATACGGTAGATGTCTTTATAAGGTAGTATTTTAGTGGGTGGTATGGCTGCATAATTTTAGCGAACAAATTACAAAACTATGCACAGCGAGTGCTATGCACTAAAATGTCTAGTAATTGAAATTAACTAACCAACGTGTTTCGTTCCCGAAAATCAATCTTTGGTTTAAATCTGTTTCGTGTATGCCACGGTCAGGTGAACCAAAAAGAAGACTAACCTGCTTAACTGGATTTCGACATTACAAATATATAACTTTTAAAAATTGCTTAAAATTTTGCTTAATTTAAGTTTTGACTGGTTGAATGCCAAGCCTTAAAGAAAATTTGCGATTTTGTTAAAAAAAGGATCGATCTGAATAAGAATTATAAAATGAACAAAATTGACGTGTCAGGTTCAAAATGTGAATAAGAACGTAACATGTATGGCGGCGAGTTTTGTTTCAAGGTTCTATGCTGTGATGATTTGCACATCACAATCACACTACAGAAAAGTGAAACCATCTTACCGTCCTTGTAGATACATCGCTCTGTTGTGCAATGTTCAATATCCTGAAGTTGAAATAAACAAACTTTAAAACAAAGAAAACGGGTTTTATACATACCATTGGAATACCTATTACGTACGAAGTAAGCTCCTTCATTGGAGAGTATAGTGTCCAAAAAGATACTGCTCTCCCTGGAACCACTTGATTAAGTTTTAACTTCTTCTCATAATACCACTGAGTTTTATTACTGAGACCGAGAACTTAAGTAGCAACCGAGTATGGAGAATAAATGACTTACCGCCATTTGTTGATACTGACTTCCTTCGCTTGGTATAAAATCATGTGGGTCAGCGGTTTTACTAGAATTGTTAAGCTCACACGTGACCCGTCCTGTTGGTAGTTTTCGCACGTTAATAGAGAAACACAGCGGTGTGTCCACGCAATCCCAGCGACATTTAATTGGGTCAGCGGCAGAAACAGTAGCTATCACGTGATTCTGTAGAACCACATCTTCTTCTTTAACAAATTTTGTCGTTCTGCATCCAGTGACGAAAGGCAACCAAAATAACGCTATCCACTTCATGCTATAATTAGATAACAATTAGCACCACGGCAAATTGACGGAGAGGCCTGACACAACGTTATGACTATTAGAAGCTAATTGCTGGCAGCAATGAAAAGAAAAAGAGAAAGGCCTTGTTATTGAAATAAAACAAAGAAAAAGAAAATGGCGACAGAAGTGAATAGTGGGCATTTGAATCAGCTCGTACGATACTTACGATATGATAATTCATACTCGAAAATTGGGGCTTGTTACACCTCTAGCACAATATAGAACTCGTTAGCAGACATAACCCTTGCACACTAATGAAGATGGTCAAAGTTAGCAAATTAATTTTTAGTTTACCATGCATTTGTCTCTGTTTTGACTTTTGCACTATATTTCTTATCTGGGGGATAAGGTCAACAAAGGAAGTCAGTTAATAAAGTCTTTCTTACATTTTCTCGAAAATTCCAATTCATATCTAGACCAAAGTATCTTGTCTAAGAGCAAAGATAAAAAATATATAAAAAAAGTAAGTTTCGAGTAATTTTGGAAATGGTCAAAAACAACCCTACCTCTAACTTTTCTGGTGAAAGGTATTCATGGGTGAGTGATCAAATCGGCTTAAAATTAGTTTGACCCCACTTCATGGGACCCGTTTTTGTTTTGAAATTTTCCAAACGTTGGCATGTCTCTCATCGCAAAACAGAAGGCCAAACCTCCAACCGAATCACGTCCACCTGTCTTTAACTAATCTTTGTACTTCGTACTTCTCCGGGGTCCGATTTTCTGAGAAACAGTTTGAAACAAAGATGGTGTTTGCAGGTGCTGTCAGAGCGGTAGTCTTAGTCATTTTTAACGTCAAAAATCTCTCGAAGGATTTTCTATATATCATTGTTTTTTCTTAGGGTTTAAGAAAAGCGCTGTGTTTTGAACATACCGTAAAATTCCGGTTATAAGCCCTGAAATCGTCCAAATGAAAAATGCTACCTATTTAAGCTTTGCCTTCAAGATTTTAGAAGGTAATAAAAGCTCATCTAGTTATTCCTGCAAAATGGAAAATTTTCAGTTTCCAAGCGCTCTCGTTTGATAATTTGCCCGAATTTTTTTTTTCTGTATGTTCAAAATGCAACCCCCCTTTATTCTGACTAGTTAGAAGTTGGCACTCTTGTGCACACGTTTATAAAAAAAAATGAGTAAAATCAATTCCCGAAAAAGAAAGGAACTTACAATAATCAGGAAATATTATCATACCTGTATAAATGATTCTTGCAGAAATTTTAGAACTTGTCCTCATAGTTGATAGATGGAAATGGTTAGGAAGCCCGGCAAACATCAAAGGAGCAAACAAATTAGCCAAGATTGATGTTGGAAGCTCCTCGACCCTGCACATCTTTTGTTTTGCGCTCATACACTATGCATGACTAACGTAATCGCAATGTTTCTATTGGTTAGTTGCATGAACACACGTAACCACCTATTGTATTTTGTCAGGTTTTGTTCAGGGTCAAACCCCAAAACAGCAAGCAAAAACATACAACATACGGGCTTCCTGACCATTTCCCTCCATAAACTGAGTTCTCAGTTACATGGCCACAGTTTTTCCTAACGATAAAATCATGTTCAAAAGGTGTGACACATCGTCTTATTACACATCTCATCACCTGATATGTGAACTTACAGCTGCTTCAGTTAATTTGTTCTCAGATATAACGATGGCTTAATTACTTTGTCATTATGTTTTTTAAATTCAAATTACACGGATTATAAACAATCTTCGTAGGCTAGATGGAATAAAAAGATATTTATTATTGAATTGTTTTTTATTTTTTCTTCTCGATAATTCTGTTATTGCGTTCATGTGATTAATTCTTGACTATTTGAATTGGAAGTTAGTTTCTCTCTGAGTTGTTTTTATTCGTGGAGTATCAATATATATTTTCACTCCTAAGGACGTCCGGGTGGAAAACTAAAAGGATTTACTTTACAACAGCAAACCATGAAGGTACTGCTTGAATGGTAACACCCAAGATTCAAAATCGAATTTTGTATATTCCAATTTTTTTTCTCTTCAAAGCCAGGGTTGCTAATCCATTATAATTCAACTTTAACTCATTTCATCATTCAGTTTTGCCCATAATGCATCGCCTTCTAGAACAACCTTGAACCGCATAACAGTGAAAAAGCACCACGTGAAACTATGCTGCTCAATAGCTGTTATTGAATGATGACGCACTTTGATTTCATCCATTGACTTAGAACCAAAATTAAAAGGGACTGTGTCACGGCTGAATTTAGTCTATTTTATAAAATTTTGCCAAATACTTGCCATGAAACTTTAAATATCTGCGAAGAAATCACTTCTATGGATCTTAATGACGAAATCATAGCTTTATTTCAACCAAGAATTTCTCTAGGGCATTAGAATTTAAAGTTACCCAATTTGGTTGCCATTTTCCGATGTCTAAATTTGGTTAAAATCCGTGACACAGCTCCTTTAAGTGGTGTTGCTATGGTGATATCAGCTGGACAACAGGCGCTCTTGGTGTTAACACCATGATTGATTTCTTCAATTTTCTAAGTTATAAGATTTTTACAGAAAGTTTGGCACAAAATTATAAAGTGACAATTTTGTAACTTGATCAGTTCAAGTTGACAAACAGTTCAGGTCATCATTTCACAAACAAAAGGAAGCTCTTTTCCACAGCTAGTGACGTGCCAGGCCCCTTTATCAACCGTCATTCTCACGCATCCCTGGTACCCATTCTGGTTGTTTAGTAGGTTGGAAGCCCACTTAGTGTAGGAAACGTGACTACCGTCAGGCCAACGATAAGTTCCTTCTTTGGTTATGTCATTTAGACCAATCCAAACCCCACCAAATGCATCTGAAACGATTAATGCACATGCTAGAATGAGTATTATTACTTTCTTGTGAAACATTTTAAAAGTTAAAGAAGATAAAATGAGCTATGTCAAGTGTATACAAGTAAATATTTGAGTTGAGATAAAGAAAGTAGCCATCAAAATCAAGGGAAACCTGCGCTGTTTCTATGCCACTCAGAGCATAGAGTGAAGCTATATTTTCAATTTAATTTCACTGTTTTAAACATTTACGTTGTTTGAGCCTTCACAATTGTTTTTAAATAAACTACTAAATTTGTTACTGATTTGCAAGACTAGTAAGCTCTTCACCAGTTAGAGCTCTTCCAATAATCATCAAGTCTCTCAAATATCCCCTAAATGGTTTAGAAACGTCCCTCTTTAGTCCAATGTCATAAAATGAATAGGAATTTATATCCTGGAAGCCTGGGTCCCAACCTTTTGACCGTCAAGAAGCAAGTAAGCCTCGTTTGCGTTTCTGTCCCAGACCGCCGCGACATGAAACCATTTGTCGATTGGTGGAGACCTATGCAACAGTGAAAATCGATGAGTAATTCGTTCCTGCGTATTCTACCAAAGAGACAGTCTTTCTGTATTAAAACCAGGGAGATGCAAACGAATGCCTTACCCTTCTTTAAGCCAGGGTTGGTTTTTTCCTTTATCATTTCGAACCCTAAAAGGAAAATTTCCATAGGTGTAGGCGTCAAAAAGAAAATACTTTGAATCACTCCAATATGAGTAAATAGATGACACCTGTTCAACTGGACTCTGCAGTTTAACCCAGCTTGCCATGGTGAGACTTGTATTTCCAAAGTCCACTGCTGGGGTTGTAGCATGCGCGCCTGATCCGTGGAGGTACAAGGATTTCACACCGTCTTCCTTTTCGTATCTCGCTCCATTGAAAAGACGACTGTTTAAATAACAAAACACAGCCGTCATTCTAAAGGAGTTTTAAGAAATGCTAGACAAAACTAAGGTATTCATTATGACGTATACAAATTCTGCATGGCGTAAAGGCGATGAAGATCTATAAAACGTGGAGACCATCAAAGGCCATGTTTTTATAAAAGTAGTTTAGGAAGAAAGCAACTCGTTAATTTAATACAAAACAACAGAGCAATACCTCTGAAGTATATCCTCCATTCCCATTTAGTTTTGTCTTCTCCCCCTCTGACATTGATTATAAGCTTGGTCAGTACAATTATTGACCCACCGAAGACCCACAGAGTGCCGATAGCTCGGGGGTGGGGTACTCAAAAAAGTTTTATACGGGGAGGCTCCGCCCCGAGGTCCAACCTCTTACTCTTTAATATACCATTTTGACAGAAATTATACCCCTTTAGTATACCTTTTATTGAAAAAAGGTACCTCATTTCATATACCTACACGACACGACATATACTTGTCATACTCAAAACAGGACGTTTTTTTGACATTTTGATGTAGCGCTTAATAAATTAAGACGATACAGCCATAAATTGTGTCTGTTCGAAATATTTAATTTAAAGGCCTTTTTAAATATGTTAATGACAGAATTTCCTACCCTTTCATAATACCTAAACTCGCGAAATCCCTACCCTTTTATATACCTGAAGCCCGAAAAAGGTACCCCTTTCGGAAGGAGCCTCCCCGTATAGGCCGTTATAGGGAGTACCCCCGGGGGGCCGATAGAAAACATATCTGAGCTGAGATCACTAAAACACCTATGAGATTTCCTGTCGAAGCGATCACTAAATAAATTATATTTTCTGCTCACCTAACATCAGAATCATTTCCATCCAGAGTCCAGTGGCTGATAATGTGGTTTCCGTCCTTACCTTTTTAAAGTAAAATTTTATTACAAATGTCCGTGACGGATAATGTTAAACTTAATATAGTTATATATTTATCAAGAATACAGTGACGTATAGTCTGGTTTGTTTCCTTAACTTTTTTTAAAAAAGCAAGTCTGTTAATAATACCAGCTGATGGCAGTTATTTCATAATTTTATAGTTGAAGCACGCGGTGGCCATTTAAGTTTAATCAGTGAACCTCGCGCTCATTTTAGAAATCTGGCTGGCTGAGTTTTGAAGTTTTATATTTCGCCTGATAAATACATGATCTACGTTGCAGACTATTATGATCTTAAAGGTGTGCACGTATAATCAAGTGTTGTGTTCTGAAGAACTGTGTACTTTTGTTTGGTTTTCCCTCCAAAAAAAGATACAGTATAAAGTACTTATCAAAAAAAAAAATAATAATCTAAAGGCCCGCCTTGTCATGCGGTGGCCTAATGGTTAGTGTGCTTGACTTCGAATTGAGCGGTCCGGGCTTGAGCCTTGGGAGTAGTCATTGTGTTGTGCTCTTGGGCAAGAAACTTTACTCCCATAAAACCTCTCCCCAACCAGGTGTATAAACGGGTATCGGCAAAATTGATGCAAGGGGGTAACCCTGTGATGGACTAACATCACATCCAGGGTGTAGTAGTAATACTCCTAGTCGCTTCATGCTACTAAAATCGGGATAAGCTCCAGCCTGATGGGCCACAAGGCTCAAACGCAGACTATACCTTCAGTTTACCTGTCTTGTCATAACCAGCTAACTGGATAAGGTCTTTTGTTAATATTAGATTAAATTTTCCATTCCATTATTCATACATGGTGCCATATACGATCATATACTAACCCGTTTTGTTTGTTTCAGTTTCCTCCAGTAAATGAGAAACAAACTCATTTTCCTCCTCGTGGTTGATTGACACCAGATCTCCACCAATCGACTGACAAGAATTCCTTGCTTGTTCCCAGGTCTTTCTCTCGGGAAACAATTTAAGGAGTTTGGAACCAAATCTATACCAGCCATCTGGAAGAGCTGTATTAGCAAACAAATAATTTTAGTTATTTACTTCTGTATTGCAAATGGTTTTGCCTTTCAAAGTTAAGATTTAAGGTAATTAATTAGTAATTTGGTCTGGAATCGTGCTAAGTTCAGAAATATTTATAAACTGAAATACATGAGTAGGACGCTAATATTTTTGGGTTTCTGCCGGCAAAATAGTTTTGCACATTACTGTGCACATGCAGGCCCTTTAGGATGGCAGTAATATAAAAACATCTTACCGTCCTTGTAGATACAGTACTCTGCTGTACAATGTTCAACTTCCTGAAATTGAAATAAACAAACAAAATTTCAAACACTCTTTAAAGTTTTAAAAAACTCAAAACAGCTTTCCTCGAAAGTCTGAGCTCAAACATTCAATGATTAAGGATTCAGTTCCAATTTCTCCCCGTAATATCAATGTAAATTTTAAACATGCTGGTGGTAAAAATTTACAAAATTCAACATCAACTAGACAATATTGTGCTGATAAACCAACATATTCTGAAACTTATTTTCGAAATGTAAAATATATTATTTAAAGAGAATTGATATTTTGAGACCGGAAGTGATCAGCTCACCGCCATTTGATGGTATTGACTTCCTGCGCTTGGTATCAAATCTTGTGGGTCAGCGGTTTTACTAGAATTGTTCAGCTCACACGTGACCCGTCCTGTTGGTAGTTTTCGCACGTTAATAGAAAAACACATTTGTGTGTCCACACAATGCCAGCGACATTTTATTGGGTCAGCGGCATTCACAGTTGCTATCACGTGATTCTGTAGGGACACGCCTTCTTCTTTAACAAACTTTGTCATTCTGCATCCAGCGACAAAAGGCAACCAAATTAACGCTAAGATCTTATTCATTCTGCAAAAAAGATAACGAACAAGAGTCGGAACAGAATAATGACAAACAAGATTGCAGGATTGCAACCGCGGACAGTCCCAATAAGGACGAAACAGCTGTCTGTGGTTGCAATCCTGCTGTATCGGTTCCATTCGTGGCGGTGTCTCGCAAAGTCTACTTTTCATGTAGTATGATCCGCCTTGCAGTATTGGTTGTCATTATTTTATATATTTGCTGATTAGATCTCTAAGTAGATTCTTCGTTAGCAGCGTTATCGTTTGCGGTCTCTTGTTGTTTTAAGTTTTACTGGAACAGTATATACTGGGACTATAACGTACGATAAAACAGTTTAAACCATGCTGCCGGATTTTTTTATTCAGCTGTACAGTAGAACACCGCTCTACGGACACCCGCTTAATACAAACTTTTGTATTATTGTGTCAAAACATAAGTATTTAAATACTTTCGCCTGACTTTAGCCCCAAACCTCGCGATCCGGGACCAACACCATCTCAGCGTTCGAACTTCGCCTGTTCTCAAAATTTTAACTTATCTAAACTTACCCACAAACATGGAAGTAATTTGAGAAGAGGCAGTTATGTAACTTATGTTATGGGTTCTTAAAAGTTCGACGAGCAAGTCTTTAGCAACTATGTCTTTAAGTTTCCTTTTAATTTCCGGAATAATGTTTTGTTAGTGATATTGGACACGCATAAATCTTTACTATTACTCTTACACATGTTTTCCATGCAGAAAACATTTTGCTGGAACGAGTGCAAAGAATTAATTCCCTAGCAATAAAACAAAAATGATAATAAACAGTTTGTACAACAAACAATACTATTTTTACCTTTTCTCTTTAACGTTGAAACTGTAGCTGCATAAATGGTTTTCGTTATAATTTTGGAACTTTTCATAAAGGGTAATCAACGTTATGAACACATCCTCTTATTCCACATCACATCATCCGAACATCACCTCGTATGTGCTCGCAGCTGTCTTAGTGATGTTTATTTCCAGATGTAATAACAATTCAGACGACTCACTGTTTATGTGAAAATCAATGTTATTGATTTTTATGATGGCATGTTAATTCAAAGAATACAACAATAAACCACCATAAAGCAATAAAACAAAATGATAATAAAAAGTTTGTACAACAAACAATACATATTTCATACCTTTTCTCTTTAACATTGAAACTGTAGCTACCTAAATAAATAAAATGAAAATAAATAAAATGATTAAAAAAAATAAAAAAAAATAAAAATAAAAAATAAATAAAAATAAAAAAATGATAAAAAAAATGAAAATGAAAAATGAATAAAAAAAAAAATAAATGAAAAAAAATAACAATAAATAAAAAATAAAATGAAAAAAAAAAAAAAAAAAAAAAAAAAAAAAAATTCTTGTTACAATTTTGACACATGTCATGAAAGATTATTAAAGTTATGGAACTGTTAATTCGGACAGAATCGTTCCTAGTTACATGGCAGCCTCAATATTCTCCAAAACATCATGTTCAGAAGCTGTGACAGATCCTCTTATTACTCATCACATCACCTTATATTTTGACTCGCAGCTGTCTTCGGTTAGTTTTATTCCCAGATCTAATAATCGGCTCACTCTGTATTCATTTGTTATTGTTTTCTATGATGACCTATTAATTCAAAGAATACGGATTGTAAACAAGAGGGTGGGGGTGCTTTAAAGGAAAAAAAATATTATTTTCTTGTTATAATTTTTGATTATTCTATTATTTTGTTTCGTGAAAGTTAATTCTCCGCTACTGGCTATATATTCTAAATCCGTCTTTAAGATTTCCTTATTTCAAAGAAAAAAAAACTCATTATTCTTAAACTAACAGGGTTTTTAATTCGCAATTCCACTCCAAGCAATTATTTTGTTTTTAACGAAGGAGTTCTAGTTTATTCACTTATACTCACTTCCTTCAATATTCATGCAAAATGAAGTTAAACAAAACAAATAAGAATTTTATTTGCAAACAGCAGCACATGTGAAATTACTGTTCAGTAGCTTTTTTTTAAGTGGTCACCCACAACTCGGGTTTTGTTCACTTCTTTATTGTACTTTATTAAAAAACAACGCAGAAGTTTCGAAATCGTTCAATATTTATGTGAAATATTATTATATAAACTGAAAGTTAGTCTTTTGCTAAGTTGCTTTTATCAGCTCCGTACGCGTCTTGAATATGGCAAAGTCTTTTTTAAAAACTAAAATACCACCTTTCACTCTTATAAACGATTCCCACGACGAGAGCTAAAACGATTTAGTTTACAGTGTTTGAGGTTACAGTCTTAAGGAAGGAGACGCCAATATGAAAGGGAGGGGGATGCTCATCGTCTCGCTTAGGGATGTAAATTATGGGTTTTGGTCTAACTTACAAGTATTCAGGCCGATCAGGCATAAAAATGGTATCTTTTAGAAGTTAAAAGTGGTGTAATTTAAAGGTTTCATTTAAACTTCCCTACGAGCATCCTTTCATGTGACAGTCCCTCCCGGAGGTTACTATACAGTTTCTCATCTATTCGATTTGAATGATCACATGTTCGGGCTATATTTCTACAGCTTAATATACAGCACCACGTGAAAATATTGTTCAAAAGCTTTCATTGATATAACGCTATTTAGACACACTAGGCATTTAACTATATCAGCGGTGTAACTATACTAATAGTGACATATCACCAAGAACGCAGAGGCTTTTGGTTATAATTCAATCATTGATTGAGTCAAATATATATTGTCTAAACTACAAAGTTACAGAAAGAAACTTTCAGAAAAGCTTACAAAAAACTCAAAGTCGGTTAAAATCAGTTAAGTTAAAATTTTGCCTTCTCTCTTTGATCAGTTCAAGTTGATAAACAATTCAAGTCTTCTTCTCACAAACAAAAGGAAGTTGTTTTTCACAGCTAGTGTCGTCCCAGGCCCCTTCATCAACTGTCATTCTCACGCAGTCCTGGTAACCATTCTGGTCGTCTGGTAGATTGTAGGACCACTTAGTGTAGGTCACGTGACTACCGTCAGGCCAACGGTAAGTACCTTCCGTGGTGACGTCATTCAGACCGATCCAAACTCCACCAAATGGATCTGCAAACGATTAATACACATACTAGATTGTGTATTGTTACTTTTGAGTGGAAAATTACAATGCACCAAACAAGCACAACCTTTTTTTAACGTAAAAGACTGAGATAAATTGAGCTATGTAATGTGTATAAAGGAATTGTTTGAAAGTCGATATAAAGAAAGTTACCATTAAATCGCATGGACCCTTAAAGTAATAGTCTATTTTGTCTTGCAATTTTAATAAAATGGTTGTTGTTGTTGTTGTTCATGATGAATATGATATTGTTGTTTTCTAAATAGATTACTAATTTTGTTACTGACCTGCAATGCCAGTAAGTTCTTCCCCAGCGGCAATACTAGTTAGCTCTTCACCAGTGAGAGCTCTTCCAAAAATTATTAAGTCTCTCAAAAATCCCCTCAGATGTCTATCGAGGGCCCTTCTTAGTCCAATATCATAAAATGAACAGTCATTATCCCGAAAGTATGTGTCGCTCGGCACAGCCTGGGTCCCAACCTTTTTGCCATCAAGGAACAAGTAAGTCTCATTTGCGTTTCTGTCCCAGACCGCCGCGGCATGAAACCATTTGTCGATTGGTGGAGACCTGGAAAACAGTGTAAATTGATGTGTTATTCATTCTTTTCCTATTCCACTAAAAGGTCAATATTTCTGCAGTCAAGTATAAAAATTAAACGGGAAGATGTGAACGAATGCCTTACCCCTGTATCATCGACGGAAGAAATGTTTCTTTGTTATTTAAAACTAAGAAACGAAGCTTTGATGACTTGAAGGCGTCGAAAGTAAAATGCTTTGAATGGTTAGTCCAACATGAGTAAATAGTTGAAGGAGGGTCTGGATTCTGCAGTTTCACCCAGACGGCAATGGTGAGACTTGCATTTCCAAAGTCCACTGCTGGGGTTGTGGCGTGTGCGCCTGATCCGTGGAGGTACAAGCAGTTCACACCGTCTTCCTGTTCATATCTCGCTCCATTGAAGAGACTGTTTAAAGAATAAAACACAGCGGCCATTTTATAGGAATTGTAAGAAATGCTAGACAAAGGGTACATGATGTTTTATTCATGACGTATGCATATTCCACATGGCTTGACGGCGACGAAGAACTAAATAACGTGGAGTCCATCGTAGGTCATGTTAATTAAAGTGATGTAGTTTACGAAGGAAGCTCTCTCATTAACTTATTTTTAAACAACAGAGCAATACATTTGAAGTATCTTTCTTTTTTATTCAGTTTTTTTTTCTCTGCCAACATTTATTATAAACAAGGCAATGCAACTACTGGCACATCAAAGAAGCTCAAAGACTCAAAATACCCAATAAATCAGTAAAACACCCAGGAGATCCCCGTGGAAGCGATCACTAAATAAAATTTTTAATTTTTTCTGCTCACCTAACATCAGAATCATTTCCATCCAGAGTCCAGTGGCCGATAATGTGGTTTCCGTCCTTACCTTTTTAAAGTAAAATTTTATTAAAAATGTCCGTGAAGGATAATGTTAATGAGCCATGAGTTTATTAGGTAAATCTTTTTTAAGCAACTGCGGTCGCTGGATTTTCGCGCGACTTTTTCTAAATATTTATGCTGGCAGTTATTTTATCACCGTTGCCATTTCCTTTTAATCAGTAACAACCTTTCCACCGAGGTGTATAAAGGCGTGTCGGCAAATTTAATGCTAGGGAGTAACCCTGCGATGGTCTAGTATCCAATCCAGGGAGGAGTAAAAATAATCCTATTCGCTTTATGCTACAGAAACCGGGACAAGCTCCGGCCAAGATGGGCCACGAGGCTCAAACGCAGACTTTACCTTAACCTTTTTACCTGTCTTGTCAGAACCAGCTAACTGGATAAGACCTTTTGTTAATATTAGTTTAATTTTTCCGTTCCATTATGCACACATGGTGCCATATACGATCACATACTAACCCGTTGTGTTTGTTTCAGTTTGCTCCAGTAAATGAAAAATAAACTCATTTTCCAACTCGTGGTTGATTGACACCAGATCTCCACCAATCGACCGACAAGAATTCCTTGCTTGTTCCCAGGTCCTTCTCTCGGGAAACAATTTAAGGAGTTTGGAACCAAATCTATACCAGCCATCTGGAAGAGCTGTATTAGCAAAGAAATAATTTTAGTTTTCAATTTGTGTATTGCATGTTTAAATCTTAATAAAATATAATGGTTTTGCTTTACATTTATTACATGAAAGTCAAGATTTAGGGTACTGAACTAGAAATTAAGTTTGAACTGGTTCTGTATCTTAATAGTAACATGAACTGTACTGAAATCGTGCTAACTGAAGTTTACATACTGAAAATTTAATACAAGTGAGTAAGTGATTTTTTAAGGGTTCTTTCGACGAAATGCAGGGTAGACCGGGGGGGGGGGGGGGGTAAAAACACAGTATACTTTATACCCATGAAGGCACGATTTTCGTGTTAAAATATTGTATACCCAATATAAAATCCCCCTGTATATCGTATACCTAAAAACCCTGGCCGACCTTGAAAATGCTTTTGTACAATACAGTACAAACTTCATTAACAACTCATGAACAACTCCTCGAAAAGGGATCGTAGTAATATGCACATCCTACCGTCCTTGTAGATACAGTACTCTGCTGTACAATGTTCAATTTCCTGAAATTGAAATGAACAAAAAAAAATTTCAATGCACGCAAGTACGTTGTTGTCAATTTTAAAAAATCATCGTTATCGAAGGGTACGTATAGACTGTTATTTATTATAAACTACTCACTAAAACTCAAATAAAACGGAAGAAAAAGAAATATAGTGTTGATCGCTTGAAAAAACTAGAAAACTTTTTCTTTTAGTCCACACTCTTGAAAGTTTTGAAGAACTCGAGACAGCTTTTCTAAGTCTTATCCCACACACACTCAATGATTAAGGATAAAATTTAGAAAATTTGATATCAACTAGACAATATTGTACTGATAAACCACCCAATTCTCAAAACTAATCTACACTGATGTATGGTGATTACTAAGGAGAATTAATATTTTAAGACCGGAAGTGATCAGCTCACCGCCATTTGTTGGTACTGACTTCCTGCTCTCGGTATTAAGTCTTGTGGGTCAGCGGTTTTGGTAGAATTGTTAAGCTCACACGTGACCCGTCCTGTTGGCATTTTTCGCACGTTAATAGAGAAACACAGCGGTGTGTCCACACAGTCCCAGCGACATTTTATTGGGTCAGCGGCAGAAACAGTTGCTATCACGT
This sequence comes from Oculina patagonica, assembly GCF_052425735.1. Lineage (NCBI taxonomy): Eukaryota > Metazoa > Cnidaria > Anthozoa > Scleractinia > Oculinidae > Oculina > Oculina patagonica. Next base: position 1,759,369 of record NC_135771.1, read on the forward strand.
GATTCTGTAGTGTCAAACCTTCTTCTTTAACAAACTTTGTCATTCTGCATCCAGCGATGAAAGGCAACCAAAATAACGCTATGATCCAATTCATTCTGCAAATAGATAACGAGCAAATGTCAATAGTCATTATGTGCATACTTGCGAATTTTTGGAACAGAATATATTGGAACCGTAACATGTTATAAAACAAGTCAGTTTAACCCCCTGCCGGATTTCTTGACTCGGCTATATAGTGAAATCACTCTCTACGGACACGCACTTTATACAAAGTTTTTGCGCGTCTCTTTGGTGTTTAACTTGTTCCACTGTGACCGGTGCTCTACTTTGCTGATTTAAAGCGATTTTAGGCGGTTTCTACAGGGCTTAAAACTTCATTCCAATCAACTGAGTCCTAACATTTGATCTCATCCAGGTAGTAAATAGTTTAATTATCCAGCAACAACAACATGGGTTACTTGGCTCACAAGCAGAACTGACTCAGTACGTTAATACACTTACTTAAAGAAATGTTTAAAACCAAACTGCAATTTTGTGTCGTAGTGTCTTTCCTGTCCTATTTCCTAGCTGGGGAGGAGAAACTAATAAGCTAAGTTAGTTGACGTACATTTTTCGGAATTTTTCACCAGTCAAGAGTTCACTGTAAAAACGTAAAATACTTAAGTACACTTTAGGGCTAGCTAGACCAAACATCCAAACCTCTCGATTTAGGGACCAACATCATTTCAGCGTTCGATCTTGCCTGTCGTTAAATGTAAATTATCTAAACTTATCGCATTTGCATTCCTAGCAATAAAACAAAATTTATAAAAAACAGTATGTAAAAACTAACAAGGCATGTTTGATACCTTTCCTCTTTAGCTTCGAACTGTGATTGTTGTAACAAAATTCAAACTTGTAATGCAGGGTTATCAAAGTTATGGAGCTTTTATTTTGGACAGAATCGCCTAGTTACATGGCCACGATAGCTCTCTTAACGATACTTTCAGAAGCTGTGACACATCCTTCAATTATACACCACATCGCCTTATATGCCGACTCACAGCTGCTTTAGTGTTAGTTTTCCCAGGTCAAATAATGACTCACTGTTTATTTGAAAATCAACGTAGTTGTTTTTTATGCAAACCAGTTAATTCAAAGAATCAGTAATAAAACAAACAATATAGCAATAGAACATAATGATAATAAACAGTTTGTACAACAAACAATACATAGTTCATACCTTTCTTCTTTAACGTTGAAACTGTTTAACAATTTGGAGCGATTTCTTTTAAATGAGAGAAATTTTCATTCAGCAAATGCCGCCATGGTCACTGGCCTGGATGGAAAACGTGGCATGACTTAGTAGCCAAACCTTGAGATGCAATATTCACCACCTAGCGCGGTGAATATGGCGACATAGTCCGAGCTTTTCGACCAATCAGAATTGAATTCACCTCTGGAAATTATACTAAAGCTGCATATTAAATGATTCTTGTGACAATTTTCAAACTTGTAATGAAGGGAAGTAAAATGTATAGAGCTTTTATTTTGGACAAAATTGTACCTAGTCAGGCATGGTCATGTACGATCTTCAAGCTGTTCATCAACGATATGTTCAGAAGCTGTGAAACATCCTGTTATTACATATCACATCACCTGATATGTGGACTCACAGCTGTTTTAGTGAATTTTATTCCCAGATCTAATAATGGCTCACTGTTAATTTAAAAATCAATGTTATTGTTTTCTCATGATGACCTGTAAATTCAAAGAATACGGATTGAGGGTGGGGTTGCTTTGAAGGAATAAAAAAGTATTTATTATTCCATTGTCATAATTTTCGATTATTCTATTATTTTGTTTTGTGAAAACTAATTCTCGTTTTATTCTATTATTTCGCTATTCCAAAGAAAAACTCGTCAATTTTTCTATACTACCAGGGTAATTAATCCGCCATTCCACTACAAGCAATTCCAATTTTTCAGTTTGTTCATAACGAACTATTTGTGCTTTATTCAATCGCTTGCTTAAGTATTCATGCAAAATAAGTTAAACAAAACAAACAAACAAACAAAAAAAACAACAAAATAATTCAATTTCCAAACAGCAGCACACCTGAAATTACTGTTCAATAACTTTCATTTTAAGTGGTTACTCACAAGGATTTCCTCCACTTCTTTATTCTACTTTATCAAAAACAACGCATAGCTTGTTTTGAAATCGTTCAATATTTATGTGAAATGTTATTATTTGAACTGAAAGTTAGTTTCTCGCTGAGTTGTTTTTAACAGTTCCAGAGTCTTTTAAATTACAATATCACCTTTCACTTTAAAGGATTCTCCGTCGAGAGCTAAAAACGATTTAGTTTACAGTGTTTCAGGCTACAGTCTCAAGGAAGGAGACGCCAATATAAAAGTGACGCCTGATCGCAGATTGCATGCTCTTATTTTAAAGAAGCAATGCCACGATATTTAAATTATTTTTCTGATTACTTTCGAATTGAAGGAAACCTCATGTAAATACTAATAAAACCGATGTATATTTCCGGTAGTATAGTAAGGTACTTGGCTCGCAAGCAGACTTATAGGACTGTGTCACGACCGAGTTTAGTGTAATCTATTTCATTTAAATTTGCCAAATACTCGCTGAAAGTTAATGTTAATGAAATTCGGTCTATGGATCTAACCCCGGCGTTATAATTACATAGTAACAAACAAACGAGATTAACTTCGAAAACTGTTCAGCCTAGCAGTTGGTTATTTTTTTCCATCCATATCTTCTGTTGTACTTGCTGCGAAATATTTTACTCAATTTGGTGCCGGCCAATATCTCATGTGTTAATTTTGCATTGCTCAAGTACGTGACACAGTCTTTTAACTGTCACCTTAAAACATTTTGATACACTTTATGGGGATGGTTAACAAGCTAAAATATTTTTACCCGCGGAAACCAAACAATTTTGTCTTGTAGTCGCGTAGTTTATCTTTTTGCGTCTCCTAGCGGGGGAGTTGGGTTTGCCGTACATTTTCGCCTTTTTACTATCACCTCAGTGTAAAAGAACTTGATCGGACTCAAATCCCACACCTTTCGATGTGGAGCAATGTGGAGATCAACACCATTTCTTTGGAAGTAACAATAACAAAATAAAATTTCAAGAGCTTCTGTTCAGTTGTTGGGGCTCGACGAGCTTGGTTTTCAGCAAACTTCCATTTTTTATTTAGAAACATGCATTACCTTGTCATTGGTGCTTATAAACTCTCAGCTACACAAATTTTACGAATGTTTTAAAACATATTGCTGGAGTGAGTGCAAAAAGAAATTCCCAAGCAACGGCAAAAATAAAAACAAACAATATATACAAAGTGTTTTATACCTTTCCTCGTCAGTGTTTAAAATGTAGCTGCATGAAACTCAATGCTTCTTGTGATAATTTTAAACTTCACAACAAAGTTAATCACAGATACAGAGCTCTTCTTCTATTTTCTTTTGCATGACTTGTACTGAGTTTTCTCAAGACTGATACATTCATTTATATGCTACGATTCCGTTCAACAATATGTTCAGAAGCTGTGAAACATCCTGTTATTACCCATCGCATCATCTTGTATGTGGACTCACAGCTGTCTTAGTTAATTTGTTCCCAGATCTAATGATGGCTTACTGTTTTTCTAAAAATCAAAACAATAACTTACTCGTTCAAAGAATACGGTCAAGCACAAGAGGGGAGTCGGAGGGTTCGAAGGAATAAAAAAGTGTTTACTATTTCATTACCCGCTTATTCTATTATTTTCCTTAGTTTGTGAAACTCAATTATTCCCTACTGGCTATTCTAAGTCCGTATTCAAAATTTCATTCCAAAGAAAAACACATTTTTCTTTCTCTGCGAACCGGGTTAAATCCATGATTCTGTTCCAAACAATTTCATTTAATAGACACCCTGTTATTACGGACAGCAGTTGAAGTCCCGGCGAACAATTAAGAATTACTGAAAATAACTCCGGCTTCTATGGACTTTCTCTACTGCGGACACCAAATTGTGGTCCCCCCCGAATTAGTTAGTTATAGTAAAAGTTAACTGTATTCAGTTTTATTCTTAACGTCAGCCCTACTTTATTCGATCACCTCATTTAATTTTCATGCAGAATTTAGTTTATGAAACAAACAAATGAAAATTTAATTTACAAACAGCAGCACACATGAACTTATTGTTCAGTAACTCTCATTTCAAGTGGTGACACAAAAAGGGTTTTGTCCACTTCTTTATTCTAGTTTATTAAAAACAACGCATTAGCTTCGAAATCGTTTATTATCAAGTGAAATTCTAACTACAATGCCACCTTAACTCTTAAGGATTCCCACGTGCAAAGCTAAAAAAAAGATTTAGTTAACAACATCTGAGGTTACAGTCCGGGAGATGGGACTCCTATATGGATGGGACGGAGATGCTCACCATCTCGCCTAGGAGTGTAAACTATGGATTTTGGTTTCATCGATAAGGCATGACAAATGATTTGTTTTATTGGTTCAAAAAGCCTGAGTAAGGGCCCAGATTTGTTTCCTTTAAAGGTTTAGTGAAAGTTTTCCTAAAAGCATCCTCGTCCCTTTCATATGGGAGTCCCTCCCGGGGATACAGTTTGTTATTTCTGTTTGAAAGATCACACGCGTCGGTTAAAATTTTCTTACTTTGCCGGTTGCCAGTTATATTTTTCGCCCTTTGTCGCTAGTCGGGTATGAATTGGAGGGTCCTCATGTCGATAGTTAGTTAAAATTTTATTGCTTTGTCGGTGGTCAGTCATATTTTTCGCCCTTTGTCGCTAGTCGTTAACCACATTCACACCCTCCTTCTACAGCAATATATACAAAAACACGTGAAAATACTGCTCAATAGCTGTAATCTTGTTAAAATTATACGCACTTGAGGCTTTTATTTTATCTACAGGGCTATTAAACCACTACATCAAATAATTGGATAGTGACGCCCTTCGATTTCATCCTTTTGACTTAGCAACCAAATCAGGTGGTATGGTGTGGTATGGTGTTACTATAGTGATATCACCTAGAATGCAGGGGTTCTTGTTTTTTTTTCATACAATTGTGTCAAATGTCATCTATTTTCTACATAGAGAAACTCAAAAAATAAGGTTCAGAAAACCTTAGAGAAAACAATAAAGTTAAAATTCTGCCCTTTCTCTTCCGTTAGTTTAAGTTGAGAAAACCATTTATTTCAGTTATCCTTTTCACAAACAAAAGGAAGTTGTTTTCCACAGCTAGTGTCGTCCCAGGCCCCTTCATCAACTGTCATTCTCACGCAGTCCTGGTAGACATTCTGGTTATCTGGTTGGTTTGAAGCCCACTTAGTGTAGGTCACGTGACTACCGTCAGGCCAACGGAACGTTCCTTACGTGGCGACGTCATTCAGACCGAGCCACACTCCACCAAATGAATCTGCAAACGATTTATACACAATTGAATGAGACAATCAAGTTACTTTTGAGTGGCCATGGACAATTGCAATGCAACAAACAAACTAAACCTTTTTTAAGTAGAAGGAGATAAATTATGCTTTGACATGTGCATCAAACAAAACGACGATTGCATGACAGAAAAACTGGACACTTTAAGGCCCTCACTAAATGCGACCATCAATCAGCTATTGCTGATCACATAAAAACCACAGGCCATAACATCAAATGGGATCATTTTGAAATCCTCGCGTCAGGCAAAACTGACCTCCACTGCAAGATTAAAGAGACCTTATACATTAATGAACTACAACCTTCTTTAAATGCCAATGTCGGCAGTGAGAGGTTGTTACTTTATTAACCAAAATGTAAATATTAAGTTACTGCTGTAGATCAATTGTCTCAGTCTCGGTTCCAGACCCTTTCATACAATATATAAATAGTTGCCAAAAATTTTAACGGTCATACTTTTGAAAATGTATGTAGCTTAGCATACGAAACGTCAAGTTTATAAAAATGCGATTTTTCATAATGTTTATCACCGCTGTTTGTGTTATATTTTTAATCAAGATACGATGGCCTAAAACCAAGAGTCTATATGTGCATCAAGTAGTTGTATGAGAGTTAAAATAAAAAAAAGTTACCATCAAAATCGAGGGAAACCTCAAAGTAGTTTGTTATTTACGCAAAAAGATGCAAAGGAGAAAATAATAAATCAACGAACCCATCCAGACCCTCATGTCACGTGATTAGTGTGGCACTACACTGCTTCCATGGATACAGAGCAATCAGACATGCAAACAGTGTATAAAGTATTGAAGATGAAGTATTCAACATGACACGAGCATGGGACAAAGAAAAATTCTGAGTCCCCGACGGGAATCGAACCCATGGCCTCCCAGATACCGGTTGTGCGCTCTAACCAACTGAGCTTCGAGAGACTCGTTGTGAGCTGGGCCATTTTACTAGGTTGATAAGTGACAAGTGTATAAAGTATTTTTTTCAGTTTCACTTTACCGTTTTCAAAATTTACAATTCATTTCATTTTTTATGGGTTAGTAGTTTTGATTCTGACCTTCAATATTATTTAACTCTTCACCAGTGAGAGCTCTTCCAATAATCATCAAGTCTCTCAAATATCCTCTTAACGTTTTACCGTTGTCTCTCTTCAGTCCAATGTCGTAAAATGAATATAAATTTATATCCCGAAAATATGCGTCGCTCGACACAGCCTCGGTTCCAACCTTCTCGCCATCAAGGAACAAGTGAGACTTGTTTGCGTTTCTGTCCCAGACCGCTGCGGCATGAAACCATTTGTCGATTGGCGGAGACCTGTAAAACAGAGCAAACTGATTTGTTATTCTTTCTTTGTTATTATTTCTTTTTAATTTCTTTCTATTCTATTTTAAGGTCAGTCTTTCTGTAGTCAAGGAAAAAATAATCAGGGAAGTGCAAAAGAGTCCGTGATTAAACGTTTAAAACATTCAGGTCAAACTTTGAACAAATTTCAAACGAATGCCGAACACAATCTGAAATGCCTTACCCCACTTTAATCGATGGGTTGTTTGTTCCTTTGTTATTTTTCACCTTGAATTGAAGCTTTTCATGGGCGTAAGCGTCGAAAAGAAAAGAATTTGGATCTTCCCAATAGCCATAAATAGTCGACGGTTGGTGAGCTGGATTCTGCAGTTTTACCCAGCAGGCCATGGTGAGACTTGTATTTCCAAAGTCCACTGCTGGGGTTGTAGCGTGCGCGCCTGATCCGTCGAGGTACAAGGATTTCATACCGTCTTCCTTTTCGTATCTCGCTCCATTGAAGAGACTGTTCAAAGAATAAAACACAGCGGTCATTTTGTAGAAATTGTTAAAAATGCTAGACAAAAAGTTATGTTTCATTCATGACATTTGCATACCGTAGAATTCCGGTTATAAGCCCTGGGCTTATACAACTTCGTAAGGGTTTTATATTCGGGAGGACTTATAAGCGGAAGGAAAAAAACGGTTCGAAACGAGCCTAGAGAGTGTTGATCGAAATACGTTTTTAAGTTAAAAACGCACAAGAAAGCAACATTTAGCCCTGTTCAGTACTGTCATCGGGTAGAGGGGGGCTTATATCCGGGGGGCTTATAACCGGATGTATTTTTTTTGTTTCCAGGTTGATGGGCCTATAAGCGGGGGGGGGGGGGGGGCTTATAAGCGGAGGGGGGCCTTATAACCGGAATTTTACGGTATTCCACATGGCTTGAAGGCGACGAAGAACTAAATAACGTGGAGTCCATCGTAGGTCATGTTAATTAAAGTGATGTAGTTCACGAAGAAAGCTCTCTCATTAACTTATTTTTAAACAACAGAGCAATACATTTGAAGTATCTTTCTTTTTTATTCAGTTTTTTATCTACCCCCTACAAACTTGGGTTTACACCAGCACCAACATTGATTATAAACAAGGCAAGCACATCAAAGAAGCTCAAAGACTCAAAACACCCAATAAATCAGTAAAACACCCAGGAGATCCCCGTGGAAGCGATCACTAAATAATTTTTTTTTCTGCTCACCTAACATCAGAATCATTTCCATCCAGAGTCCAGTGGCTGATAATGTGGTTTCCGTCCTTACCTTTTTAAAGTAAAATTTTATTAAAAATGTCCGTGAAGGATAATGTTAAACTTAATAGAGTTGAGCCATGTGTTTATTAGGTAAATCTTTTTCAAGCAATGCGGTCGCTGGATCTTCGCGCGACTTTTTCTAAATATTAATATATTTATCCAGAATCCAGTGACGTTTGGTTTTTTACCTTTTTAAAAGAAAGCAAAGCAAGTCTGTTGATAATGCTAGCTGCTGGCAGTTATTTTATCACCGTTGCCATTTCCTTTTAATCAGTAACAACCTTTCCACCGAGGTGTATAAAGGCGTGTCGGCAAATTTAATGCTAGGGAGTAACCCTGCGATGGTCTAGTATCCAATCCAGGGAGGAGTAAAAATAATCCTATTCGCTTTATGCTACACAAATCGGGACAAGCTCCCTCCAAGATGGGCCACGAGGCTCAAGCGCAGACTTTACCTTCACCTTTTTACCTGTCTTGTCAGAACCAGCTGACTGGATAAGACCTTTTGTTAATATTAGTTTAATTTTTCTGTTCCATTATACACACATGGTGTCATATACGATCATATATTTACCCGTTGTGTTTGTTTCAGTTTGCTCAAGTAATTGAGCAATAAACTCATTTTCCTCCTTGTGGTTGATTGACACCAGTTCTCCACTAATCGACTGACAAGAATTCCTTGCTTGTTCCCAGGTCCTTCTCTCGGGAAACAATTTAAGGAGTTTGGAACCAAATCTATACCAGCCATCCGGAAGAGCTGTATTAGAAAATAAATAATTTTAGTTTTCAATTTCTGTTTTGCATGTTTAAATCTTAAATAAATGCAATGCGTTTGCCTCAAATTTAATGAGATGAAAGCCAAGATTTAAAATTGAGTAAAGTTTGAACTGGTTTTGTATCTGAATAGTAATATGACAATACAGTCATATTACTATTCATATTACTATATTACAGTTTGTACAATACAGTACAAACTTCACTAACAACTCCTTGAATAGTGATCGCAGTAAAAACATCTTACCGTCCTTGTAGATACAGTACTCTGCTGTACAATGTTCAACTTCCTGAAATTGAAATGAACAAACAAAATTTCAATGCACGTAAATGCGTTGTTGTCGATTTTGAAAGGTCATCTTTATCGAGGTATCGAGTGTGTATAGACTGTCCTTTATTACAAAAAAAACATTTTCTAAAACTTATATTTTGTCCATTTGGCTTATCAAACAGGTGGTATCTTGCATTACCCCCCTACCCCTACACAAGGTGGGTCCTCGTCGAGTACACTTGTTATGACCACTTCCCTAAGGATAAAGTTCCTTTTACTCCCAGTAACATCGATGTGAATTTTAAACGTACTGCTGATGAAACTTTGATATTAACTAGGCAATATTGTGCTGATAAACCATTTTATTCTCATAACGTAAATACAAATTGCATTTATGGTTGTCACTAAGGAGAATTGATATTTTGAGACCGGAAGTGATCAGCTCACCGCCATTTGTTGGTACTGACTTCCGGCGCTTGGAATCAAATCTTGTAGGTCAGCGGTTTTGCTGGAATTGTTAAGCTCACACGTGACCCGTCCTGTTGGTAGTTTTCGCACGTTAATAGAGAAACACAGAGGCGTGTCCACGCAGTCCCAGCGACATTTTATTGGGTCAGCGGCCGAAACAGTTGTGATCGCGTGATTCTGTAGGGTCACATTTTCTTCTTTTACAAACTTTGTCATTCTGCATCCAGCGATGAAAGGCAACCAAAATAACGCTATCCACTTCATTCTGCAAATAGACAGCAAGTATCACCACCAGTGAATTGATGGAGAAGCCTGACACATTTAGAAGTAAATCGCTGGTAGCTAAGAAAAAGAAAAAAGAAGAAAAACGAAAAGAAAACAAAGAAAAAGAATAAGGTGGCAGCAGCAAGTAGTGTTTATTTGAATTACCTCGTACTAAGCAGCCTTAACCTTAACACACTACAAAAGATAACCAACAAATTGTATTTTAGTTTAAAACCATACAATTGTCTCTTTGTTTTCCGCGCTATATTTCTCATCAGGGGAGGAGATCCGCGAAGTAAGTCAATTAATTAATTTTATCTTACATTTTCTCGAACCCTCCAAATTCGAATAAAACATGTTTAGACGTCGCAATTTTCGGTTTGTTTTTTCCATCTTGACAAAAAAAGCTAAGCCCGCCATTAGTCAGGATCACAATCACGAATGGACTAGGTCAAAAAGGATGTGACATTATCTACTCCACCAATTCTTTTACGGTTTACGGTTGTTCTATGTGCGAAGGTACTTCGTGCATGTTTGTACGCTTTTCGGAAAGTAAATCGTTTGTACGCCTGTAGTTCAAGATTGTAGCAGCACGGCTAAGTAAACAACTGGCTGTTTACGTTAACGTTGTGCAGCAAGAGCAATATCTTTTGCAACTTTCCTTTTCTTCATTGCTAGTGATATTGGATACCCATATCTTTGCAAATGTACTGCTTTAGACGCTTAGCTTCACATCTTGTGTACACGTTCTCAAAAAAATTGAGTGTAAATTCACTTTCCTAGAAAGACAGAAATTTACAATAAACAATACATATTTCATACCTTTCCTTTTAACGTCGAAGATAGCTGAATAAATGATTCTCGAGGCCACTGAAGGGTAATCAAAGTTACGGTGCTGTTAATTTGGACAGAATCGTTCAAAGTTACATCGCGGCTACGATATTCCTTTTCACGATATGTTCGGAAGCTGTGACACATTCTCTTTTAACACAACACATCACCTATATGTGGACTCGCAGCTGTCTTAGATAGTTTGTTCCCAGAGCAAATGATCAAAGTAATTGTTTTCTAATGATTACTTGTAAATTTAAAGAATACGAGAAAATATGAAATGTAACGCGAGCGTGGGACAAAGTCTATGGCCTCTCAGATACCGGTTGGGCGCTCTAACCAACTGAGCTACGAGAGACTCGTGGTGAGCTGGTCCATGCATTGACTAAATAAGAATACGGATTATTAACAATCTCGGGAGGGTAGAACGAATAAAAATGTATTTATTTTTCCATTATTTTTACATTTTATTCTCGATTATTTTGTTATTATTGCGTTCGTGTGACTAATTCTTCACTATTAAATATTTTAAATCCACTTTCATCAGAATTTCATTTTTCCGAAGTAAAAGTCGTAATTCTTTATTTACAACCAGGGTAACTAATTCAATATTCTTCCCAAGCAATTTCATTTTTCAGTTCCGCTCATAACATGCCGCGTTCTAATAAGTTAAGCAAAACAAACGATTCAACAGTTAAGTTTTCAATGCAAAACAGCAGCTGGACACGATGCAAAGGTTTCGTCTTCTCTACTTCTTTATTACAATACATAATTAGCTTTGTTCATGAAAACATTCATTTGAATTTCTACTATTTTAACTAAAAAATTTCGGGTGGGGTGAACTGGATGTAGGAATGATGGAACGTCATGACGGGCCCCCCCCCCCAGAGTCGAGTGAGGCGCCGCGGGCGCGGACACCAGGAGGTGCGCGCTGTGACCGCGGGGATGGAGGAGGGAGGGAGGGACGCCGACGGGCCGGACGCGCGAGGGGGCGGGGGGCGGGGGGGGGGGGGGGGGGGGGGGGGTGTGGGGGGGGAGGGGGAGGAAGAGGGGAGGGGGGAGGGGGGGGGGGGGGGGGGTGGGGGGGGGAGGGGGGGGGTGTGAATGTGGAGTGTTGGACAGGCCAAAGCGGATGGGATTTAGTTATTCCGCTTCAACCCCCGAAAAAAATTGTTAATTCTCCGTTGCAATTGAGCTGTGATTATTTTACAACCAGGGTTATTTATTTTATCCACTCTTCCACTAAAAGACATATTGTTCATAGCGTGTCAAACGCCTTCACTTCGTTTAATAATGATGTAATAATACGTAACAAAGTTGTATTGCTCAATAACTTTCATTTTAAATGGCAGACACGCACAATGGTTTCGTCCACTACAGTTAATTCTACTTTATAAAAAAACAACGCAATAGTTTCGTTTAATATTTATGCGAAATTCTTTAATTTGTATTGAAAGTTAGTTTCTCACTGAGTTGTTTTTATTCATTTAATTTGTTAAAGCTTATTGCTCAGGTGGAAAACTAATTAGGATTTAGTTAACACCAAACCATGAAGGTACTGCTCAATGGCTTTCATTTGAATAGTAAAATACACCCAAGGTTCAAAATTGAAATTTGATTATTCCAAACAATTCTCTTCTTACGGTCAGGGTTATCAATCCACTATAATTCAACTTTAAGCAATTTCAAATTCAGTTTTTTTTAATGTACCGCCTTCTAGAATAGCACCACGTGAAACTATACTGCTCAATGACTTAGAACCAAAAACACTTAAAAGTGTTTGTTGCTATGGTGACATCAGCTAGACAACAGGTGCTCTTGGTGTTAACACCATGATTGATTTCTTCAATTTTTTTTAGCTAAAAGATTTTATAGAAAGCTAGACACAAAATTATTAAGTTTCAATTTTGTAACTTGATCGGTTCAAGTGGACAAACAGTTCGGGTCTTCTTTTCACAAACAAAAGGAAGTTGTTTTTCACAGCTAGTGTCGTGCCAGGCCCCTTTATCAACCGTCATTCTCACGCAGCCCTGGTACCCATTCTGATTGTTTAGTAGGTTGGAAGCCCACTTAGTGAAGGTCACGTGACTACCGTCAGACCAACGATAAGTTCCTTCTTTGGTGACGTCATTCAGACCGATCCATACTCCACCAAAGGACTCAAAGGGATCTACAAACGATTAATACAGATAATAGAATGGATGTCTCTACTTTAGAGCGGAAAACTGCAATTTGCCACTTTCACATTTCCCAATTTTGCATAAGCATTATTTTCAATTTGTCTTGGGCCATACAGTCGTCCTAAGAGAAATTGTAAACATTACCTACGCAGTTTTTTTAGGGGGGGGGGGGAGGGGGGTGGGAGGTGGGGGAGGCAAACAAAGTGTATTATGGAAGATGTGAAAATGGTCAATGCACCAAAAAAAACAAACCTTCTTTTTTAACGTAAAAGGAGATAAAATGAGCTATGTTATGTGTATGAAAGTAATTGTTTGAAAGTCGAGATAAAGAAATTTACCAAAAAAATCGAGGGAAATTTAAACCTCAAAGGTAATTGTTTATTTACCTAGAAAGAAGCAAAGGAAGAGATGATTAACCAGCGACCCCATTCAAACCCTCATTTAAATGTGAACAGTATGGCAATGCACTATGTCCATGTCGAATTGCTCGATATGTATCCGTCTAATGGCAATTACATGTAACTCGAGGTATGAAGTAAAGTTTTTTCCAGTTTCACTCCGCCTTATTCACATTTACCTTGTATGAGCCTTACATATCAAATTTTAGTTTGAATTTTGATTCTGACCTGCAAGACTAGTTAACTCTTCACCAGTGAGAGCTCTTCCAATAATCATCAAGTCTCTCAAATATCCCCTAAATGATTTAGCAACGTCCCTCTTTAGTCCAATGTCATAAAATGAATAGGAATTTATATCCTGGAAGTATATGTCGCTCGGCACAGCCTGGGTCCCAACCTTTTGACCATCAAGAAACAAGTAAGCCTCGTTTGCGTTTCTGTCCCAGACCGCCGCGACATGAAACCATTTGTCGATTGGTGGAGACCTATGCAACAGTGAAAATCGATGAGTAATTCGTTCCTGCGTATTCTACCAAAGAGACAGTCTTTCTGCATTAAAACCAGGGAGATGCAAACGAATGCCTTACCCTTCTTTAAGCCAGGGTTGGTTTTTTCCTTTATTATTTCGAACCCTAAAACGAAGTTTCCCATAGGTGTAGGCGTCGAAAAGAAAATGCTTTGAATCATTCCAATATGAGTAGATAGATGACACCTGTTCAACTGGACTCTGCAGTTTAACCCAACTTGCCATGGTGAGACTTGTCTGTCCAAAGTCTACTGCTGGGGTTGTAGCGTGCGCGCCTGATCCGTCGAGGTACAAGGAACTCACACCGTCTTCCTTTTCGTATTTCGCTCCATTGAACAGACTGTTTAAATAATAAAACACAGCGCTCATTCTGTAGGAGTTTTAAGAAATGCTAGACAAAACTAAGGTATTCATTATGACGTATACAAATTCTGCATGGCGTGAAGGCGATGAAGATCTATAAAACGTGGAGACCATCAAAGCCCATGTTTTTATAAAAGTAGTTTACGAAGAAAGCAACTGGTTAATTTAATATAAAACAACAGAGCAATACATCTGAAGTATATCCTCCATTCCCATTTAGTTTCGTCTCCACCCCCTCTGACATTGATTATAAGCAAGGTCAGTACAATTATTGACCCACCGAAGACCCACAGAGTGCCGATAGCTCAGGGGGTACTCCAAAAAGTTTTATACGGGGAGGCTCCGCCCCGAGGTCCAACCCCTTACTCTTTAATATACCATTTTGACAGAAAAGGCACCCCTTTGGTATACCTTTTATTGAAAAAAAGATACCCCTTTCATATACCTACACGACACGACATATACTCGTCATACTCAAAACAGGACGTTTTCTTGACATTTTTATGTAGCGCTTAATACATTAAGACGATACAGCCATAAATTGCGTCTGTTCGAAATATTTAATTTTAAGTCCTTTTTAAATATGTTAATGACATTTGCCCTGCTTTAAGATTATTATATTATACCTGAAGCCCGAAAAAGGTACCCCTCTCGGGCGGAGCCTCCCCGTATAGGCCGTTATAGGGAGTACCCCCGTTATAGGCCGTTATAGGGAGTACATACCTGAGCTGAGATCAGTAAAACACCCAGGAGATTCTCTGTCGAAGCGATCACTAAACAAGAAGCTTGAGAAGCTTAAAATCGGGCGCTTAATAATTAGCTATCTGTTTTGACTTGAAAGGCAGGGTACAGTACAGTAAAAATCACTGTAAAAACAGTCACTTAAACCTATTCAGGCCGGGGAGGGGGGGGGGGGCTTTTGAGGCCCGCGCTGACTTTGGATTCTTATAACTTTTTCAAGATTCAACCAAACGCTGCCAAACTTTGCGCGTTTATCTAAAATGTATCTCGCATTAATTTGGTAGGATTAGTTATTGTGCCAGTAACTTGAAATCACCATGGCAACGTCATTTTGACAGGCTTGTTTTCCCAAATTTGAATTTTTCGTGTTTCTATTTAATAATGAAAATCTGGAATGTTTTCAAGATTGCATTATTACTTAATGACATAATGGTCTCAATTTATAAAAATATATTTCGCACAATACAAATAAACGATTAAACTAGACGTCTAGAAAATATAAATTTGTAACACTTAGCAAAGTGCAGACTTTTCGCAATACTTAATAAAGACGGGGTTTTTACCTGAAGACCAATTTTTCCAACGCTTTAGGTGGCTGACGCATTTCAGTATTTTCCAGCCCTTACACTTTAATGGAACAGTATACAACTCCTAATCAGGTAACTACTTTTGTCAAGAAAATGATCACAACTTATTGACCAATGATTAGGTATTTGTTTCATACCATTACTGTAATAGCAACTGGTGAAGAATAGTAGTACTAACCCAAAGTATAAGGGCTGGAAAACACTGAAAACCATTTTAGCCGCGTTTCAAGGAATCCAAAAAAGCTTTACTTATCCCATATATATTTGTTTTGCAGTATTTTGTTAATTTTTGGACGATTTTGGGGGATGTCTGGGAGGCGATAGTTTTTCTCAAAGGATTAGTAAAATTTAGACAAATAAGAAATATTGGAGATTTAATGTGATTTTAAAATTTGAATTTGAAGTTAAAAATTGGTGGACGGACACCAAACAGTCTCCTGACAACCCGGAGTGCTTTTGCGAGGGGGTCAACTGTTTGGAGGTGTTTCCATTCTTTTCTTTAATCCCTTCTTTAAATCTCTTAAAGTTCCATTCAAATTCAGGTAGAACCCCACCTTAAGTTTTGTTCTTGTGAGAAAACAACAGAAGTCAAAGGTTGCGTGATATAACCAAGCATGAGTGTTTGTTTACATTTCCTAACCAATTCAGTATCGTACTAATCTGTGCCAAGCAATCAGATAATAACAGAAATTTGCCCTAATTTTGATCTCCCATACCAAGACCTTAGAGTCTAAACCGCTAATAAAACAAAACACACTTGATAATAATTCTCTGAGGTTATACACCTTGCAGTATTAACGTACTAACGAACTTGATAACAAACCCCATGTCTGGGAGGCGATAGTTTTTCTCAAAGGATTAGTAAAATTTAGACAAATAAGAAATATTGGAGATTTAACGTGATTTTAAAATTTGAATTTGAAGTTAAACATTGATGTCGTACTAAGGATTTTTACTGATCAACATAGAAAATAAGTTCACAATGGTTTGTTCCCAAAACGTTTTTTACTGTACAGAGGGTCTGTATATTGACCTGTAACTTGTATACCGTATTGAAAAATTCAGAACGAACCGACTTCTGCCCGCTACCATGATATCATGTTGAAAAATTAGCTCGTTCGAAACCGTAGCAAAATCGTTAGAAACAGACAAGATACAGCCGTTTACAAGAAGTCTTTGAAAATCCTGAATTTCGTCAAAATGAGCCAAAATAAAGTTTAAAAATTTCCTTTATCAATATGGTTCTTAGAACGATTTCGGATAACTCGACTTTTATATGCTAATGAGTCCGGTAAAATGCTAATAAGGAAGAACAATAGAGAATCACGTGCGATGAAATAAGCGTGCTGCTGTTTAAAAATTCTGTGCTGCTGTATTCTTGTTCACATGTACGTGCATGTCCCACACACAACAAAAAGCATTTTTGAGAAAAATAGACTTGAATTTTTTTTTTTTAGAAGAGTTCGATCTGGCGGGAAAACCAGGCTTTGCAAATAGAACTGAACTACAGCATTGCAGAAATCACTTTTTATTTCTTTACATACACCCACGCTGGCTCATGCCTGTCTGCGTAGAGTTAGCGGCATTTTTGGCCGAAAGGCGCGTAAGACTCTTTAAAAGGGTATAAGTATTCAAGCCGTGGACAGCCGATACTTAAAACTGAACATTTGAAGCACAGCTTTCAGAAATGTTGTTTTTTCATTTTTTAGCACTTGTTACATTATTTTTTGTTATTTTTTGGTACTTATCCGATTGCTTTTAAGTTCTGCAAGCATATTTTAATTTTCTCGCCAGATTGGACTGTTCAGCAATTAAAAATAGGGTTCAAGAACTGCACTTTTTGTTTGGTGTTGTTTGCCATATCTGGGACATAGGCAGGCACGTTGGTATGAACGCAAATTAAAAATCTATATTGTTCTTCCTCATAAGCATTTAATGGTACTCATTAGCATTTAAAAAACGAGTTATGCGAAATCGTTCTCTTATCTTTTTATTCAATTCTATGAACTGCTTTTATGCAGTACTGTCCACAAAGATTTCAATTTCCTCAAAGTTTTGGGACAAATGGATACAAAATATTTCGTGCAGAATGTAATTTGATTAAGCGAATGTTTTCACGTCTATAAATACTTCAAGCAGTGAATGAAAAACCGTTTTGTTTTCATCGATGAGAACCACTTTCAAATAGTTTTACATGCATAAAAAATAACAATCAGATCAGAATACAATAATTATTAATGTAAGGTCTCGCTATTATGTCTCGGCAGAGATACTTCTTTTTTGCAAGTTCAAATGTATGCAAATTTCGTGTGAAATGTAATTCGATTCCATTGTCTTGTTTACAAACTCTTTCTTAAGAAAGTTGTATTTTCGTGAATAAAACCCATTGGTCTGTTTTGTTTTCCTGATCATGTTTGTCTGTGTTTTTTACAAAACATGTGGTCTTTTTTTTTCGGAACTTTAAGTTGTACAAAAATTCCTATTTTGAACACAGATGTCACTTCCGGAATTTTTCATCTAAAATTCAATTGGTATTTAATTATAATTATTCGAAGTTTTCATTTTCAAGTCATCTTTTCATTCGATAGCTTTACTGATCTCGTAAAAAATTCCATTCAAGTTCACACCAATACTGTACATTGCCAATGTTTTGCTGACGTCTTGAGAAGTGTCTTACTAACGTCACTAGTCAAATCTAAAATATATCCAAACCAAGTTGTGCAAACATTCTACTCTTTGTGACAGGCGACTTTGACGCCCAACTGTGCGGAAATGAAAATCGACATACTTCTTGCTAAATATATAAAAAATAGTTTTAAAGTGGAGTCTGCCTCAAAAAAATGTACCGCCAGATCACACTGCTATTTGTAGAAACCAGCAAAGCGTCTAGTTTCAAAGTTTCCCACAAAAACATTGCGTGACATGAATGACGTTACCCCTTTTATTTACAAAAATAGCTTCAACTTTTCAAAGCAACTACAGTTTCACAATGGTGATTATTAGTACTTTACCCCTTAAGCTTTTTTCTCTGTCCTCCCGCCGAAGCAAAGAAGAGAACCAGATTGCAGATTAGCCCAAAAGTCGACCCAGTGTTCCTACAACGATTTACTGTCAAAACTGAAATGAAACCGATTGGCCCAGGCTATCCCCGTCATTTTTAGCCGACAGGAGACTATCCTCTAGGACGACCCGAAGGGTAAACTATAAATCGGCCACGCCCGATTAATAAATTATATTTTCTGCTCACCTAACATCAGAATCATTTCCATCCAGAGTCCAGTGGCCGATAATGTGGTTTTCGTCCTTACCTTTTTAAAGTAAAATTTTATTAAAAATGTCCGTGAAGGATAATGTTAAACTTAATATACATGATATAGTTGAGCCATGCGTTTAATCAGGTAAATCATTGTCAAGCAACTGCGGTCGCTGTTTTTTGCGCGTCTTTTTCTATATATATTTATCCAGAATCCAGTGACATATAGTCTGGTTTGTTTCCTTAACTTTTTTTAGAAAAAAAGCAAGTCTGTTAATATCGGCAAAATTAATGGAAGGAGGTAACCCTGTGATGGACTAACATCCCATCCAGGGTGTAGTAGTAATACTCCTAGTCCCTTCATGCTACAAAAATCAGGATAAGCTCCGACCCAGTGGGCCACGAGGCTCAAACGCAGACTTTACCTTCACCTTTTTACCTGTCTTGTCATAACCAGCTAACTGGATAAGGCCTTTTGTTATAATTAATATTAGATTAAATTTTCCATTCCATTATTCACACATGGTGCCATATACGATCATATACTAACCCGTTTTGTTTGTTTCAGTTTGCTCAAGTAACTGAGAAATAAACTTATTTTCCTCCTCGTGGTTGATTGACACCAGATCTCCACCAATCGACTGACAAGAATTCCTTGCTTGTTCCCAGGTCTTTCTCTCGGGAAATAATTTAAGGAGTTTGGAACCAAATCTATACCAGCCATCCGGAAGAACTGTATTAGCAAACAAATAATTTTAGTTATTTACTTCTGTATTGCAAATGGTTTTGCCTTTTAAAGTTAAGATTTAAGGTAATTAATTAGTAATTTGGTCTGGAATCGTGCTAAGTTCAGAAATATTTATAAACTGAAATACATGAGTGAGACGCTAATATTTTGGGGTTTCTGCCGGCAAAATAGTTTTGCACATTACTGTGCACATGCAGGCCCTTTAGGATGGCAGTAATATAAAAACATCTTACCGTCCTTGTAGATACAGTACTCTGCTGTACAATGTTCAACTTCCTGAAATTGAAATAAACAAACAAAATTTCAAACACTCTTGCTTGAAAGTTTTAAAAAAAAAAACTCGAAACAGCTTTCCTCCAAAGTCCGAGCTCAAACATTCAATGATTAAGGATTCAGTTCCATAGCAACATCAACTAGACAATATTGTGCTGATAAACCAATAAATTCTGAAACTTATTTTTAAAATGTATGATATATCTAAGGAGAATTAATATTTTGAGACCAGAAGTGATCAGCTCACCGCCATTTGTTGATACTGACTTCCGGCGCTTGGTATCAAATCTTGTGGATCAGCGGTTTTACTAGAATTGTTCAGCTCACACGTGACCCGTCCTGTTGGTAGTTTTCGCACGTTAATAGAAAAACACATTTGTGTGTCCACACAATCCCAGCGACATTTAATTGGGTCAGCGGCATTCATAGTTGCTATCACGTGATTCTGTAGGGACACGCCTTCTTCTTTAACAAACTTTGTCATTCTGCATCCAGCGACAAAAGGCAACCAAATTAACGCTAAGATCTTATTCATTCTGCAAAAAAGATAACGAACAAGAGTTGGAACAGAATAATGACAAACAAGATTGCAGGATTGCAACCGCGGACAGTCCCAATAAGGACGAAACAGCTGTCTGTGGTTGCAATCCTGCTGTATCGGTTCCATTCGTGGCGGTGTCTCGCAAAGTCTACTTTTCATGTAGTATGATCCGCCTTGCAGTATTGTTTGTCATTATTTTATATATTTGCTGATTAGATCTCTAAGTAGATTCTTCGTTAGCAGCGTTATCGTTTGCGGTCTCTTGTTGTTTTAAGTTTTACTGGAACAGTATATACTGGGATAACGTACGATAAAACAGTTTAAACCATGCTGCCGGATTTTTTTATTCAGCTATACAGTAGAACACCGCTCTACGGACACCCGCTTAATACAAACTTTTGTATTATTGTGTCAAAACATAAGTATTTAAATACTTTCGCCTGACTTTAGCCCCAAACCTCGCGATCCGGGACCAACACCATCTCAGCGTTCGAACTTCGCCTGTTCTCAAAATTTTAACTTATCTAAACTTACCCACAAACATGGAAGTAATTTGAGGAGACGCAGTTATGTAACTTATGTTATGGGTTCTTAAAGGTTCGACGAGCAAGTCTTTAGTAACTATGTCTTAAAGTTTTCTTTTAATTTCCGGAATAATGTTTTGTTAGTGATATTGGACACGCTTTAATCTTTACTATTACTCTTACACATGTTTTCCATGCAGAAAACATTTTGCTGGAACGAGTGCAAAAAATTAATTCCCTAGCAATAAAGCAAAAATGATAATAAACAGTTTGTACAACAAACAATACTATTTTTACCTTTCCTCTTTAACGTTGAAACTGTAGCTGCATAAATGGTTTTCGTTATAATTTTGAAACTTTTCATAAAGGGTAATCAAAGTTATGAACACATCCTCTTATTCCACATCACATCATCCGAACATCACCTCGTATGTGCTCGCAGCTGTCTTAGTGATGTTTATTTCCAGATGTAATAACAACTCAGACGACTCACTGTTTATGTGAAAATCAATGTTATTGATTTTTATGATGGCATGTTAATTCAAAGAATACAACAATAAACAACCATAAAGCAATAAAACAAAATGATAATAAAAAGTTTGCACAACAAACAATACATATTTCATACCTTTTCTCTTTAACATTGAAACTGTAGCTACCTTACGTAAATGATTCTTGTTACAATTTTGACACTTGTCATGAAAGATTATTAAAGTTATGGAACTGTTTATTCGGAGAGAATCATTCCTAGTTACATGGCAGCCTCAATATTCTCCAAAACATCATGTTCAGAAGCTGTGACAGATCCTCTTATTACTCATCACATCACCATATATTTTGACTCGCAGCTGTCTTCGGTTAGTTTTATTCCCAGATCTAATAATTGCTCATTCTATATTGTTATTGTTTTCTTATGATGACCTATTAATTCAAAGAATACAGATTGTAAACAAGAGGGTGGGGGTGCTTTGAAAGAATAAAAAATTATTTCGTTTCGTGAAAATTAATTCTCCGCTACTAGCTATTCTAAATCCGTCTTCAAGATTTCCTTATTCCAAAGAAAAACTCGTTATTCTTAAACTAACTGGGTTTTCAATTCGCAATTCCACTCCAAGCAATTATTTTGTTTATAACGAAGGAATTTTACTTTATTCACTTATACTCATTCCTTAAATATTCATGCAAAATTAAGTTAAACAAAACAAATAAGAATTTAATTTGCAAACAGCAGCACATGTGAAATTACTGCTCAGTAGCTTTTATTTTGAGTGGTTACCCACAACGGTTTTGTTCACTTCTTTATTGTACTTTATTAAAACAATGCAGAAGTTTCGAAATCGTTCAATATTTATGTGAAATGTTATTATATAAACTGAAAGTTTGTCTCTCGCTAAGTTGTTTTTATCAGCTCCGTACGCGTCTTGAATATGCCAAAGTCTTTTTTAAAAACTACAAACCACCTTTCACTCTTAAGGTTTCCCACGTCGGGAGATAAAAACGATTTAGTTTACAATGTTTTAGGCTACACTCCGAAGAAGGAGACGTCAATATGAAAGGCACGGAGATGCTCATCGTCTCGCTTAGGGATTTTATTTATGGATTTTGGTCTTAGTGACGGGTATTCAGGCCGATCAGGCATAAAACTGTTTTCTTTAAGGTGCAAAAAAAATTTAGCCATGCCCTTGGGGTTTCATTAAAATTTTCCAACAGGCATCCCTGTCACATTCATATGGGAGTCCCTCCCGGGGGTTACAGTTTGTCATCTATTCAATTTAAATGATCACATGTTCGGGCTATATTTCTACAGCTTAATATACAGCACCACGTGAAAATATTGTTCAAAAGCTTCCATTGATATAACGCTATTCAGACACACTAGGCATTTAACTATATCAAGTGGTGTAACTATACTAATAGTGACATATGAGGGTCCTGAAGAGGGGGAACAAAATCCCATTTCCCAGCCCAAATTTTGCCCAAATCCCATTTCCCAGCCTATTTTTTGTCCAAATCCCATTCCCAGTAGTAAAATTCCCAGTGCATGGAAAACCGGGCTTAAGCGTAATATATTTGTTGTTTTGATTGTCCTAAATGTAGTCCACTCCCTGAACTCTCCCTTCGGTGAACCTAGGCACAGGCGTCGTTGAGCGAGTACAGAAATATTGACCTGCATGCGCATTCTCAGAAATCTGTCAGCCCCACCCCCTTCCCCCCCCCCCCCCAAAAAAAAAACTGAGGAGGGGAAGCTGAATAAACCAAACCATAATCGACAGTACCTTTGGAAACGCACGCACAGATGTTAAATTCAAAAATTTAGTACTTGTGGGTTTAATATCTATTCATTACGGCTCTAGACAAAGGTTACGACAATTTTTCTTGCAGATGTCGCGCTAATTTGTTGCGTAGTTGCATTTTTTCATTTTAGCGAACTATTTTTACCTTAGCGCACGCGTTGCATGTAAGAAACGCCATACGTCTCTGTGGTTTTTCATTGGTTTGTTTTAAGCATGCACATGCAAGTTATCCTAGACTGTCCCTTCTCGCACCTGGGTCGCAGAAGGAATAGTTCAGAGAATGGAGTATCCAAAATCATGTTCTGCTAGTTATATTATCACCAATGCTGTTGAGAACTCTACTTTTTATTTTTTCGTTTGTCTTGTAGAGAATGGTAGAAATTTTCAGTAGCTTTAACTAAAGCTATTAAGTTTTTATCCCTTACTTACCACTACCCTGCAAAAATTCAGAAACTTACTATCACTTCTTTTAAATATTCCATTTGTGCCAATGCTCAGTCATAGCAGTTCCGCTGAGTAACTTAATCACTTACACGAAAATTGATCGACACTTGATGGACACTCGTGCAGTGTAGTGGTTTTGTTTCAGAGTTAATTTTCAGCGTTTTAACTATTCTATGCCGGACTTTAAGAATATTATAGAGCGTAAAATATGCAGGTTTAGTCATGTACTGACATGCTTCCCATTCCCATTTTTTGTTTCCGAATCCCAGTCCCAGTTACCTAAATCCCATTTTCCCAGTGAAAAAATAGACAAATCCCAGTCAAAATAGGCAAATTCCAGTTCCCATTTTACCCCTTCAGGACCCTCACATGTCACCAAAAACACAGGGGCTCTTGGTTATAATTCAATCATTGATTGAGTCAAATATATATTGTCTAAACTACAAAGTTACAGAAAGAAACCTTTCAGAAAAGCTTACAAAAAACTCAAAGTCGGTTAAAATCAGTTAAGTTAAAATTTTGCCTTCTCTCTTTGATCAGTTCAAGTTGATAAACAATTCAAGTCTTCTTCTCACAAACAAAAGGAAGTTGTTTTTCACAGCTAGTGTCGTCCCAGGCCCCTTCATCAAATGTCATTCTCACGCAGTCCTGGTAACCATTCTGGTCGTCTGGTAGATTGTAGGACCACTTAGTGTAGGTCACGTGACTACCGTCAGGCCAACGGTAAGTACCTTCCGTGGTGACGTCATTCAGACCGATCCAAACTCCACCAAATGGATCTGCAAACGATTAATACACATACTAGATTGTGTATTGTTACTTTTGAGTGGAAAATTACAATGCACCAAACAAGCACAACCTTTTTTTAACGTAAAAGACTGAGATAAATTGAGCTATGTAATGTGTATAAAGGAATTGTTTGAAAGTCGATATAAAGAAAGTTACCATTAAATCGCATGGACCCTTAAAGTAATAGTCTATTTTGTCTTGCAATTTTAATAAAATGGTTGTTGTTGTTGTTGTTCATGATGAATATGATATTGTTGTTTTCTAAATAGATTACTAATTTTGTTACTGACCTGCAATGCCAGTAAGTTCTTCCCCAGCGGCAATACTAGTTAGCTCTTCACCAGTGAGAGCTCTTCCAAAAATTATTAAGTCTCTCAAAAATCCCCTCAGATGTCTATCGAGGGCTCTTCTTAGTCCAATGTCATAAAATGAACAGTCATTATCCCGAAAGTATGTGTCGCTCGGCACAGCCTGGGTCCCAACCTTTTTGCCATCAAGGAACAAGTAAGTCTCATTTGCGTTTCTGTCCCAGACCGCCGCGGCATGAAACCATTTGTCGATTGGTGGAGACCTGGAAAACAGTGTAAATTGATGTGTTATTCATTCTTTTCCTATTCCACTAAAAGGTCAATATTTCTGCAGTCAAGGATAAAAATTAAACGGGAAGATGTGAACGAATGCCTTACCCCTGTATCATCGACGGAAGAAATGTTTCTTTGTTATTTAAAACTAAGAAACGAAGCTTTGATGACTTGAAGGCGTCGAAAGTAAAATGCTTTGAATGGTTAGTCCAACATGAGTAAATAGTTGAAGGAGGGTCTGGATTCTGCAGTTTCACCCAGACGGCAATGGTGAGACTTGCATTTCCAAAGTCCACTGCTGGGGTTGTGGCGTGTGCGCCTGATCCGTGGAGGTACAAGCAGTTCACACCGTCTTCCTGTTCATATCTCGCTCCATTGAAGAGACTGTTTAAAGAATAAAACACAGCGGCCATTTTATAGGAATTGTAAGAAATGCTAGACAAAGGGTACATGATGTTTTATTCATGACGTATGCATATTCCACATGGCTTGACGGCGACGAAGAACTAAATAACGTGGAGTCCATCGTAGGTCATGTTAATTAAAGTGATGTAGTTTACGAAGGAAGCTCTCTCATTAACTTATTTTTAAACAACAGAGCAATACATTTGAAGTATCTTTCTTTTTTATTCAGTTTTTTTTTCTCTGCCAACATTTATTATAAACAAGGCAATGCAACTACTGGCACATCAAAGAAGCTCAAAGACTCAAAATACCCAATAAATCAGTAAAACACCCAGGAGATCCCCGTGGAAGCGATCACTAAATAAAATTTTTAATTTTTTCTGCTCACCTAACATCAGAATCATTTCCATCCAGAGTCCAGTGGCCGATAATGTGGTTTCCGTCCTTACCTTTTTAAAGTAAAATTTTATTAAAAATGTCCGTGAAGGATAATGTTAATGAGCCATGAGTTTATTAGGTAAATCTTTTTTAAGCAACTGCGGTCGCTGGATTTTCGCGCGACTTTTTCTAAATATTTATGCTGGCAGTTATTTTATCACCGTTGCCATTTCCTTTTAATCAGTAACAACCTTTCCACTCAGGTGTATAAAGGCGTGTCGGCAAATTTAATGCTTGGGAGTAACCCTGCGATGGTCTAGTATCCAATCCAGGGAGGAGTAAAAATACTACTATTCGCTTTATGCTACAGAAACCGGGACAAGCTCCCTCCAAGATGGGCCACGAGGCTCAAGCGCAGACTTTACCTTCACCTTTTTACCTGTCTTGTCAGAACCAGCTGACTGGATAAGGCCTTTTGTTAATATTAGTTTAATTTTTCCATTCCATTATGCACACATGGTGCCATATACGATCACATACTAACCCGTTGTGTTTGTTTCAGTTTGCTCCAGTAAATGAAAAATAAACTCATTTTCCTCCTCGTGGTTGATTGACACCAGTTCTCCACTAATCGACTGACAAGAATTCCTTGCTTGTTCCCAGGTCCTTCTCTCGGGAAACAATTTAAGGAGTTTGGAACCAAATCTATACCAGCCATCTGGAAGAGCTGTATTAGCAAAGAAATAATTTTAGTTTTCAATTTGTGTATTGCATGTTTAAATCTTAATAAAATATAATGGTTTTGCTTTACATTTATTACATGAAAGTCAAGATTTAGGGTACTGAACTAGAAATTAAGTTTGAACTGGTTCTGTATCTTAATAGTAACATGAACTGTACTGAAATCGTGCTAACTGAAGTTTACATACTGAAAATTTAATACAAGTGAGTAAGTGATTTTTTAAGGGTTCTTCCGACGAAATGCAGGGTAGACCGGGGGGGGGGGGTAAAAACACAGTATACTTTATACCCATGAAGGCACGATTTTCGTGTTAAAATATTGTATACCCAATATAAAATCCCCCTGTATATCGTATACCTAAAAACCCTGGCCGACCTTGAAAATGCTTTTGTACAATACAGTACAAACTTCATTAACAACTCATGAACAACTCCTCGAAAAGGGATCGTAGTAATATGCACATCCTACCGTCCTTGTAGATACAGTACTCTGCTGTACAATGTTCAATTTCCTGAAATTGAAATGAACAAAAAAAAATTTCAATGCACGCAAGTACGTTGTTGTCAATTTTAAAAAATCATCGTTATCGAAGGGTACGTATAGACTGTTATTTATTATAAACTACTCACTAAAACTCAAATAAAACGGAAGAAAAAGAAATATAGTGTTGATCGCTTGAAAAAACTAGAAAACTTTTTCTTTTAGTCCACACTCTTGAAAGTTTTGAAGAACTCGAGACAGCTTTTCTAAGTCTTATCCCACACACACTCAATGATTAAGGATAAAATTTAGAAAATTTGATATCAACTAGACAATATTGTACTGATAAACCACCCAATTCTCAAAACTAATCTACACTGATGTATGGTGATTACTAAGGAGAATTAATATTTTAAGACCGGAAGTGATCAGCTCACCGCCATTTGTTGGTACTGACTTCCTGCTCTCGGTATTAAGTCTTGTGGGTCAGCGGTTTTGGTAGAATTGTTAAGCTCACACGTGACCCGTCCTGTTGGCATTTTTCGCACGTTAATAGAGAAACACAGCGGTGTGTCCACACAGTCCCAGCGACATTTTATTGGGTCAGCGGCAGAAACAGTTGCTATCACGTGATTCTGTAGTGTCAAACCTTCTTCTTTAACAAACTTTGTCATTCTGCATCCAGCGATGAAAGGCAACCAAAATAACGCTATGATCCAATTCATTCTGCAAATAGATAACGAGCAAATGTCAATAGTCATTATGTGCATACTTGCGAATTTTTGGAACAGAATATATTGGAACCGTAACATGTTATAAAACAAGTCAGTTTAACCCCCTGCCGGATTTCTTGACTCGGCTATATAGTGAAATCACTCTCTACGGACACGCACTTTATACAAAGTTTTTGCGCGTCTCTTTGGTGTTTCACTTGTTCCACTGTGACCGGTGCTCTACTTTGCTGATTTAAAGCGATTTTAGGCGGTTTCTACAGGGCTTAAAACTTCATTCCAATCAACTGAGTCCTAACATTTGATCTCATCCAGGTAGTAAATAGTTTAATTATCCAGCAACAACAACATGGGTTACTTGGCTCACAAGCAGAACTGACTCAGTACGTTAATACACTTACTTAAAGAAATGTTTAAAACCAAACTGCAATTTTGTGTCGTAGTGTCTTTCCTGTCCTATTTCCTAGCTGGGGAGGAGAAACTAATAAGCTAAGTTAGTTGACGTACATTTTTCGGAATTTTTCACCAGTCAAGAGTTCACTGTAAAAACGTAAAATACTTAAGTACACTTTAGGGCTAGCTAGACCAAACATCCAAACCTCTCGATTTAGGGACCAACATCATTTCAGCGTTCGATCTTGCCTGTCGTTAAATGTAAATTATCTAAACTTATCGCATTTGCATTCCTAGCAATAAAACAAAATTTATAAAAAACAGTATGTAAAAACTAACAAGGCATGTTTGATACCTTTCCTCTTTAGCTTCGAACTGTGATTGTTGTAACAAAATTCAAACTTGTAATGCAGGGTTATCAAAGTTATGGAGCTTTTATTTTGGACAGAATCGCCTAGTTACATGGCCACGATAGCTCTCTTAACGATACTTTCAGAAGCTGTGACACATCCTTCAATTATACACCACATCGCCTTATATGCCGACTCACAGCTGCTTTAGTGTTAGTTTTCCCAGGTCAAATAATGACTCACTGTTTATTTGAAAATCAACGTAGTTGTTTTTTATGCAGACCAGTTAATTCAAAGAATCAGTAATAAAACAAACAATATAGCAATAGAACATAATGATAATAAACAGTTTGTACAACAAACAATACATAGTTCATACCTTTCTTCTTTAACGTTGAAACTGTTTAACAATTTGGAGCGATTTCTTTTAAATGAGAGAAATTTTCATTCAGCAAATGCCGCCATGGTCACTGGCCTGGATGGAAAACGTGGCATGACTTAGTAGCCAAACCTTGAGATGCAATATTCACCACCTAGCGCGGTGAATATGGCGACATAGTCCGAGCTTTTCGACCAATCAGAATTGAATTCACCTCTGGAAATTATACTAAAGCTGCATATTAAATGATTCTTGTGACAATTTTCAAACTTGTAATGAAGGGAAGTAAAATGTATAGAGCTTTTATTTTGGACAAAATTGTACCTAGTCAGGCATGGTCATGTACGATCTTCAAGCTGTTCATCAACGATATGTTCAGAAGCTGTGAAACATCCTGTTATTACATATCACATCACCTGATATGTGGACTCACAGCTGTTTTAGTGAATTTTATTCCCAGATCTAATAATGGCTCACTGTTAATTTAAAAATCAATGTTATTGTTTTCTCATGATGACCTGTAAATTCAAAGAATACGGATTGAGGGTGGGGTTGCTTTGAAGGAATAAAAAAGTATTTATTATTCCATTGTCATAATTTTCGATTATTCTATTATTTTGTTTTGTGAAAACTAATTCTACGTTCCTGGCTATTCTATTATTTCGCTATTCCAAAGAAAAACTCGTCAATTTTTCTATACTACCAGGGTAATTAATCCGCCATTCCACTACAAGCAATTCCAATTTTTCAGTTTGTTCATAACGAACTATTTGTGCTTTATTCAATCGCTTGCTTAAGTATTCATGCAAAATAAGTTAAACAAAACAAACAAACAAACAAAAAACAACAACAAAATAATTCAATTTCCAAACAGCAGCACACCTGAAATTACTGTTCAATAACTTTCATTTTAAGTGGTTACTCACAAGGATTTCCTCCACTTCTTTATTCTACTTTATCAAAAACAACGCATAGCTTGTTTTGAAATCGTTCAATATTTATGTGAAATGTTATTATTTGAACTGAAAGTTAGTTTCTCGCTGAGTTGTTTTTAACAGTTCCAGAGTCTTTTAAATTACAATATCACCTTTCACTTTAAAGGATTCTCCGTCGAGAGCTAAAAACGATTTAGTTTACAGTGTTTCAGGCTACAGTCTCAAGGAAGGAGACGCCAATATAAAAGTGACGCCTGATCGCAGATTGCATGCTCTTATTTTAAAGAAGCAATGCCACGATATTTAAATTATTTTTCTGATTACTTTCGAATTGAAGGAAACCTCATGTAAATACTAATAAAACCGATGTATATTTCCGGTAGTATAGTAAGGTACTTGGCTCGCAAGCAGACTTATAGGACTGTGTCACGACCGAGTTTAGTGTAATCTATTTCATTTAAATTTGCCAAATACTCGCTGAAAGTTAATGTTAATGAAATTCGGTCTATGGATCTAACCCCGGCGTTATAATTACATAGTCACAAACAAACGAGATTAACTTCGAAAACTGTTCAGCCTAGCAGTCGGTTATTTTTTTCCATCCATATCTTCTTTTGTACTTGCTGCGAAATATTAATTTTTACTCAATTTGGTGCCGGCCAATATCTCATGTGTAAATTTTGCATTGCTCAAGTACGTGACACAGTCTTTTAACTGTCACCTTAAAACATTTTGATACACTTTATGGGGATGGTTAACAAGCTAAAATATTTTTACCCGCGGAAACCAAACAATTTTGTCTTGTAGTCGCGTAGTTTATCTTTTTCCGTCTCCTAGCATGGGAGTTGGGTTTGCCGTACATTTTCGCCTTTTTACTATGCCAAAACCTCAGTGTAAAAGAACTTGATCGGACTAAAATCCCACACCTTTCGATGTGGAGATCAACACTTTTTCTTTGGAAGTAACAATAACAAAATAAAACTTCAAGAGTTTCTGTTCAGTTGTTCTAGCTCGACGAGCTTGGTTTTCAGCAAATTTCCATTTTTATTTAGAACCATGCATTACCTTGTCATTGGTGCTTATAGACTCTCAGCTACACAAATTCTACGAATGTTTTAAAACATATTGCTGGAGTGAGTGCAAAAAGAAATTCCCAAGCAACGGCAAAAATAAAAACAAACAATATATACAAAGTGTTTCATACCTGTTTTCTTTAACGTTGAAAATGTAGCTGTACAAATGCTTCTTGAGATAATTTTAAGCTTCCCAGCAAAAGTAATCAGAGATACAGACCTCTGCTTCTCTTTTACATGACTTGTACTGAATTTTCTCAAGACTGATACATGCATTTATATGCTACGATTTCTCAACAATATGTTCAGAAGCTGTGAAACATCCTGTTATTACACATCGCATCACCGTATATGTGGACTCACAGCTGTCTTAGTTAATTTGTTCCCAGATCTAATGATGGCTTACTGTTTTTCAAAATCAAAACAATAACTTTCTCGTCAGAAGAATACAGACAAGCACAAGAGGGGAGTCGGATGGTTCGAAGGAATAAAAAAGTGTTTACTATTTTATTACCCGCTTATTCTATTTATTACCTTAGTTCGTGAAACTCAATTATTCCCTACTGGCTATTCTAAGTCCGTATTCAAAATTTCATTCCAAAGAAAAACACATTTTTCTTTCTCTGCGAACCGGGTTAAATCCATGATTCTGTTCCAAACAATTTCATTTAATAAGGTCAACTCCCGCCTTGTGGACACCTCGCTATTACAGACACCCCGATATTACGGACAGCAGTTGAAGTCCCGGCGAACAATTTAAGAATTACTGAAAATAAACTCCGGCTACTAAGGACTTTCTCTACTGCGGACACCAAATTGTGGTCCCACCCCCGAAGGTGTCAGTTATAGTGAGAGTTGACTGTATTCAGTTTTGTTCATAACATACCTGAGCCCTACTTTATTCGATCACCTCATTTAATTTTCATGCAGAATTTAGTTTATGAAACAAACAAATGATAATTTAATTTACAAACAGCAGCACACATGAACTTATTGTTCAGTAACTCTCATTTCAAGTGGTGACACAAAAAGGGTTTTGTCCACTTCTTTATTCAAGTTTATTAAAAACAACGCATTAGCTTCGAAATCGTTTATTATCAAGTGAAATTCTAACTACAATGCCACTTAGGATTCCCACGTGCAAAGCTAGAAACGATTTAGTTTACAACATTTTAGGTTACAGTCCTGGGAGATGGGACTCCTATATGGATGGGACGGAGATGCTCACCATCTCGCTCAGGGTGTGTAAACTATGGATTTTGGTTTCATCGATAAGGCATGACAAATGATGTGTTTTATTGGTTCAAAAAGCCTGAGTAAGGCCCAGATTTGCCTCGTTTAAAGGTTAAGTGAAAATTTTCCTAAAAGCATCCCCGTCCCTTTCATATGAGAGTCCCTCCCGGGGATACAGTTTGTTATTTCTATTAGAAAGATCACACGCGTCGGTTAATTTTTTTTTTTACTTTGTCGGTTGTCAGTTATATTTTTCTCCCTTTGTAGCTATTCGGTAAACCCCATTCAGACCCTTCTTCTACAGCAAAATATACAAAAACCACGTGAAAATATCGCTCAATAGCTGAAATCTTGTTAAACTAATACGCACTTGAGGCTTTTGCTTTATCTACAGGCTATAAAACCACTACATCAAAATATTGGATAGTGACGCCCTTCGATTTCATCCTTTTGACTTAGCAACCAAATCAGGTGGTATGGTGTGGTATGGTGTTACTATAGTGATATCACCTAAAATGCAGGTGCTCTTGGTTTTCATACAATTGAGTCAAATATCATCTATTTTCTACATTGAGAAACTTACAAAAAAATAAGGTTCAGAGAACCTTAGAGAATACAATAAAGTTAAAATTCTGCCCTTTCCCTTCCAATCATTATTTCAGTTCTCCTTTTCACAAACAAAAGGGAGTTGTTTTCCACAGCCAGTGTCGTCCCAGGCCCGTTCATCAACTGTCATTCTCACGCAGTCCTGGTAATCATTCCGGTTATCTGGTTGGTTTGAAGCCCACTTAGTGTAGGTCACGTGACTACCGTCAGGCCAACGGAAAGTTCCTTCCGTGGTGACGTCATTCAGACCGATCCAAACTCCACCAAATGGATCTGCAAACGATTATTGCACATACCAGAATGGGACAAGTTACTTTCGAGTGGACAGTTGCAATGCAACAAAC